>NC_056735.1:613449031-613471531 GCF_019279795.1 Protopterus annectens | reverse complement strand
CACAAATGGTCAACATGATTATAATTATACTCCACACTGACTTAAAACAGAATTTTCTAGCTCTGAAATCAAACTGTTTAGGCTATTATACATATGCTTTGTTAGAGTGTATTTGGTTCTAGTAGTTCTCACCACTAGAAAGAGGTGTTGTTGGCACAGTACAAGTTGTACATTAAGTAATAATACAGCATACCCTGTGTTAAAATTACAGCATAAGTTATAGCAGCAAGATTTTTTTTTACATTGTTGAGTGAGACAAACTGGGAATGGTAAAAATGTAATCGCAAGCTTCTTCTTATGAAGTTGCTCATTTCCCTCAGCCTCATCTGTTGCTCTCAGCATTTCTTTTCTAGATGCAGAGGGCATTGTAGTATATGCTGGAGGCCCTACACACATTGTGCTCTTCACCAACATCAGTGATATTCTTCTTCTATTGCATAGTCTAATTGATCGTATAACATGTGTTGTCATTTTGAGCCTCACCACATTTTATTTAATACATCTGACTGTCTTCACTTATGCTGTTCATTTCTTTACTATTTCATGTTAATGCATTGTTATATGTAAGCAGCTGAACTGAAATTTGGGTTGCCCTCGAAATTTTTTAACATATTATCAGACAAATAAAGTATCATGCATTCAAGGATGGTACAGTACAGTCATGCATGGATTTGTGCTGCTGATTCACAATGAATTGTTCTCCATTTCAGTTCTTAGCTAAAGTAACTTATGTCTGGAGGTTTCAATTCCTTTGTGTGTCTGCAAGGAGATTTACAAGGATATCCAGTTTCATCTCACATTACAGCTTACCTCTGTAATTGTATTATGGATCTGTTAGGATGTAAGTGCATCCTGCAATAGGCTGGCATCACATGCAGAATTTATTTATGTTTTACACCTAGAACTTGAAAGTAAACATTTCAACTTATTGCTAATCTCATTTGGATAAAAGAGATAATAAAAACTGATAGTCAAATAAGCATATGAATCACTTTGTTTTGCATTAGGAAAGAAACTCCCTTTGAGAGTGAAGCTTGAACAGTGAAACATTGCTGTTCACATTGAGAACACATAACAAAAAGGGTTATGATCACAAAGACCCAATCATAATTCCTTGTCGTGCATAGAGCTTTCTCTGCTCCATATGTTACTAGTTACAAGGGAAAACAGTGCTAAGTGTTTTGCCAACTTTCAAAGGTGCAAGCCCTGTGAGATAGGTAGTGTAACACATTCTCGTGTTTAAACTTACCTTGCCATGCTTTTCTATTGTCCAGAATTTTGCAAAATGTTCAGATTTTTGCTTCATATGTTTGTTCTGTTCTACATTTAATATTTGTTTTTGAACAAATCTCAGAATATTGAGGCCAGTAAATAATGACATACATTTGAGTTTCAGAATTCATATTCTTCAGAAAATGCAGGCAATCACAAATCTTGTTATTCAAGCTACTTTCTAAGTTTATAACATGAAGTCAAAGATATGCTACCAGTATGGAAAGCAGGCATAATCAAATCTATTTTATTCTCCCACTGTCTTTACTGGTCAGTACTGGCAGATTTGACTGCCTACAATGAGATCTGACCTTGACAAGTTAAGCAGGTCTAATATTTGTTTAGATCAGGTCTCATAGTATAGTACCTCTGAACTGCTTTGCGTTTTTCCAAATATTGTAATCATGCTCCATGCACTACAAAAGTTTAGCAAGCCCTTCTTTTGCTTGATTTTTGTGTGTAATCACTGGGCTCCATGCCTACAAGTATTTGTGAGTATCTGTGGCTCTCCAGCTAAAAGCAATGGTGCACAGTAATAGTAGTTGAAGGGTAACATCACTATTCTGAATTAATCTAGAAAGATAGGTGAACAAATTTGTTAAACTATAATTTAAGATTCTGAACTCATCTGCTCTGACACTAATAAAAACAATGGAATTAATTATCAAGAGCTTATTCTGAAATGAAAAATGAAATATGTTGAAAATGTGCCATCAATTCTACAATGTCGATCCAAATCTAGGTTAAAGTATTTCTCACCTAATAAAGAAACTAAAATAAAAGCAATATTTTTGCCGCAACTAAACAAATCTTTGCCATAATGGAGTAAATGAAAGTGAAGTAGATTGGAAGCATTAAAACTGACTTCAAATGGACAAATTGCCATTTCTTTCATTTTTTTGCATAACTGTGTAAATCTAGGTGAATTTATTTTGCAAAAAAAAAAAAGATATATATAGGACACTGCACCTTGAAGTAGAGGGAATACCCTGAGATACTATAATCTCACACTTAGTATATATTCCCCAAATGTGCACTTCATTTTCTTCTGAATTTGAACAGGTACTCCACAATACACATTTCCAGAAAAAAAACAGCTAGTTGAACACCTGATATTGTTATTATGCATACAAATCCTGTATGCCTGCTGCAACAGTTGAAGTCAGAAGGATTTCAGAGCATTCTTGACAGATGTGCCTGCATCTCTTATTGACCTCCTGTATGTGTAATTGGAAAGTAGAGTTGTGAAAGTCCTGTATAACTGATGAATTCCTCACTGCCTTAGAAGCAGTTGGGGTTATCTGCCAAGGCAACCCACTACTGGCCTGATTTCAAAAGCTAAGACCCTCCCCCCTTCCTGTGACAGTTGATTGAATGAACATATCCTGACAGGAAAGCCTTTAGCTGTCACAACAAGTGAGTGCTCATCCTTTTTTGACTTCCACAAAGAAGGAGAGGAAAGTTTATGAAACCAGAATCACCTAGCAAAAGTAAATTTGCAGCCACTCACAATACTATATAAAAATCAGATCCAACAGCAACTGAATCAAAGAAGTTGAAACCCACATCTGCTATGTACACTCTGAGGGATGGCAGATTGGTGCTATCACTCAGGCAGTGAGGAATTCAAATATCTACTGTTACAGGTAAGTAGAATTTATGCAGCTGTACTATGTTCATCATTCCACCAACCTCAGTGGTATGCTGGGTGGATTCCCAAAGCTTACCCGACCTGGGAGGTGTAAGGATAAGGATCCAGCACCCCCTGTTGAATGGTTCTAGAAAAACCTGCTCTCAATCTTCAAAAGGAATCCAGTTTAAGTGCTTTGTGCAGGTATGAACAGAGGACCAGACTGCTGTCTCTAGAAAGCTTCTGGAGTCTTCTCCTTTATAATATGCCACTGAAGAGGATAAGGCTCTAATTGTGTGAGCCTTAGTCTTGCCTTGAAGAAATTTACCACTTTGGGAGTAACAGAGAACAATAGCAGAGGACGAATATCATGCAATAGTTTTCTTAGAGACAGTCTGACCTTTTTAGTCTAAATGTAGCAGACAGGCAGATATTCAGGATTCCTAAAGGGCGTTGTTCTGTCAACCCTGTAACTGAGCTATCTGTATGCATGCAAGATAGGTATAATCTTTTCTCCCTTGTTTTTCTAATCAGGATAAAACAGTGGAAGATTGATGTCTTGATTCAAGGTGAATTCAGAAACAACATCAGACACAAATGATGGATTAGTGCATGACACAACCCTGTCCTTGGGAAAAATCAGATAAGGTTTGGTCACCATGAGAACTTGCAGCTCAGAGATTCAGCTTCAAGATGCTAGTCCAATGAATAAAACAAGCCTCCAAGTAATGAACCATAAATCAGACTGACAGGCAGGTTCAAAAAGAGGTAATGCCAATTTTTCAAGACAAAGTTGAGATCCCAGGGAGGAGGAATTTGCTTTTGAGAAGGAGTCTCAACTGCAGCACTCCTCTTTTAAACTGTTTAATCACAAAGAGAGACAAAAGAGAGGAATCCATGGGCAGGCAAACTGAGATGGCCACAAGATGCACTTTGATAGAAGCATATGGCAACCATTTCTAAGTAGCTCACACAAATATTTCAAAACCAGATGGGCCAAAACCTATTGAGGACTTCTATTAATGGCTAGGCACCACCTAGAGCATCTCATCCACTTGTAAATGTAAGATTTTCTAGTTGTAGGTTTTCTTGTTTCTTTAAACACCTGCTGCCCATCCTCATGTAACAAGTACCTAAAAGATATAAAAATAGAATCATCCAAGCTATCAGACAAAATTGTTTTAAGCTGGATGTACCATTTGCTCCGGATGTTGTGTAAGTAGATCCAGTCTGTAAGGAATCTTGTGGTAATTGCCCTTGGCTAATTCCATTAAAATGGAGAATGATCTCTGCCTGGGCTTAAATGGGGTTGTCACAATGATCTCTGTTAATTTTTTTGTGAATCTGTAGAAGTACTTTGCACATCAATGGAAAGGGTAGAAAAGTATGCAGGAATATTCCAGACCATGTGAAAAATAGAGCGTCTGTCTTCTAAGCATGACTGCAAGGGTGTCTTGAACAATATTTTTTAGTTGCCTATTTTGAGAAGATGTGAACAGATCTGCTTGAGGTGTTCCCCACATTTACATCATGTCCTGGAAAACCTCTACATGGAGCTTACACTCGTGAGGGTCTGTTCTGGATCTGCTTAATCTGACTGCAACTGTGTTTTGGTCTGGTGGATTGTACATGGCCTGAAGATTCTAAAAGAATGCTATAAAACCAGTCCCTAAGCCATCAGTGCCAACCCTCAAAAAGGGTATGACCTTTTACCCCTTTGTTTGTTCAGTTACCACATTGTGGTAGTGATGTCTTTAACCACAGGAATAGGATCCGGAGTCTCTAAGTAATGAATAACTTTTAAGGCATGAATCTATGATAGCACCTCATTTACATGTATGTGATTTGTCATGTCTTGAGGATCTCATAAGCCTTTCACTTGAAATCCCATGGGCACTGCTTCCCATGCAAAATCTAAAGAGTTCATCTGAGCAGTTTTGACTGGGATGGGATTTGAAGACCAAAAGGGAGCCCTGGATTCAGATACAGTTGATCTCTCCACCACTGCAGTTCCTGTTTCACAAATCCCAGTACCGATTCCTAGAAATCCAAGAGATGTAAGTGTTTTGTCCAACAGTTCTTCAAGTACCATTGAATTTTTCTTAAGTGTAGTCTGGCTAGTGCTAACATAGGTAGGTAAGGTTCATAGGTAGGTATTAGGCTATTGGCCCTAGGGCCTATATAAGCCTAGCCAAACAATACACTGGCTTTTGCCACCCACGAAAATTATTTTCCTGTGCCCCTGTCGAGCAGAGCCACAGTAGTGATCCCCGGGGTGAATTTCCTATCTCTCATCTAATCATCAAGATTTTTCTTGAAGAGTGCTAATGAGGAGCTTTGTTTGATATAGATAAATAGTTTGGCCCAGAGTATGGGAAGTCTCTGGGACAGGAATCTATCCCTCCAGCATGTTCTGTTTATTGTGGTGACAAGGTTTAGGTCACTAGAGCATGTAGCTTGGAGGGATTGGGATTTCTTTAAGTGGAGCATGTCCAACAGCTCTGGGTTTGACATAGTTTTGTATGTTAGGCAAAGATCGCCTCTGAGTAGGCAATATGAGATGGAGTAACGTTGGAGTTTTTTGAGATGGTCTGTGTAAGGCATCTGTTTGAGGCCGGTAATCCTCTTTGTGAGGTATTTCTGCGGCATTTCCAGTTCTTGTAGCTGTCTTGTTAGTTACATACGAAAAGGGGCGTTGTACACTATAATGGGTCTAATGAGTGACGAGTAGAGGGGAACAATTACCTCTTTTTCCTGGATGAGAAACCTTTTGTGATGAGGTGTGCCACATAGAAGGATTTCCTGACTACTGTGACAATGTGATTATCAAAGGAGAGATTAGTGTCCACCTGTGTCCCAAGGTCTCTTATCACACTTTCGGTGTTAAGTAGACTACTGCCTATGTGGTAGATCTTGGGTACAGAGTTTTTACCAAAGGGGATGACAATGCACTTTTTGGCATTGAGCTTGAGGCCATGGCTTTGACACCAGGCACCTGTCTCAGTGAGGCCCTTTTGTAGGCTGTCCACATCGTTAGGAGTTTTGATTATGGCTCCTAGTTTGCAGTCATCTGTGAACTTCATTAGCCAAAGACCTTCTGTGTTAGCCTGTACTTCAGAGAAGTAGGTACCAAACAGGACAGGACCCAGGACTGAACCCTGTCTACTCCACTTGTCAATGGTCTGAAGTTGGATTTGGAGTCTGCTACTTTTGAAGTGTGGGTTCTGTCAGTGAGCCAGTTGTCAACCCATCATGTAACATAGGGATTTATACCTAGTTTAGTGAGTTTATCTATAATTCCAGAGTGGGGGATGGTGTCAAAAGCCTTGGCAAGATTTAGATAGGCTATGTGAATCACCTTTCCCTCATCTATGGCTTTGGTGACCACTTCAAAGAAGTCTATCAGGTTTAGAAGATATGATCTGCATTTACAAACCTGAACTGGGTAGGGTCCAGAGTTTGGAGATTATCAATGTCATTGTTTATAAGTTCCATGATGATACAGTCAATAGCCTTGCAGACCAGGCTGGTCAGGCTAATGGGGCGGTAGTTCCCGAGGTCCGTGGTGGCTCCCCCTTTGTATAGTGGGATAACAGTTGCTGTGTGTCATTCAGTGGGCACAAAGCCTGAGGTGAGGTTATGATTGAACATGGTACTTAGGTGGGGTGCCAGTTCGTTCTGTAGTTCATGTAGAATGCAGCCTGGGATGTTGTCATGTCCCATGGATGCTGTGTTCATGGCTTTGGAGAGCGTGTGTTTTACCTGTGCAGCCATGATTACAGGAACTTTGGATTCTTCCAGTATAGAGATGGGCCCTTTAGGTGATGAGAGGGGGTAAAGTTAGCACTGAACCTATTTGCCAGGATGTTGGCGATATCAGTTGGTAATGTATATTTAGTGCCATTGTGCTGTAACTCAGAGCAGATCTGAGTGTTCCCATTGAGATCCTTGACATAGCTATAGAATGCTTTGTGGTTGTCTTTAAAATTAGTGGCGATTTTGTTTTCATAACTAGCTTTGGAGGATTTTATGAGGGATCTCAGCTTCTTACTGAGGCTGAGCAGGGAGTTCCTCCAATCATGGGATTTTACTCTTTTTTGCAACAGTTTCTTTCTTCTGTTGTAGAGTTTGTTTATGGCAGGGGACCACCAGATTGGCTTCCTTTTTTTGGAAGATAGCATCTTGGTTCTGTTAGAGATTGCATGATCCATGCACTTGTGTAAGTGCTTATAAAGGGCATTTGTGTAGGATTCAGCAGTCATACCTCTATTGTCCATCAGCATGGGTGTCATAAAGTTTGCCACTTCTGTCTTAAGATGCGTGAAGTTGGCTTTGGAGAAACTTTTCACGGTGGTTTCCATAATGGGGAGTGGGGGTGGCATGCAGATGTCTAGGGTGATTTAGATTGTGGTTGGATCTGACCAACAAGGAATTGACCTCTGGTGTGGAACACCGCTTGCCCATGTTGGCAAAGACCAGGTCTAGGATATTGCTGCCCCTGGTGGGAGTGTGGATAAGCTGATCCAAGGCATTGGAATTTATGAATTCCAGAAAATGTTGAGCACAAGAGTTGGTACATGAGTAGTTTTCACAGTTAATGGTGGGGTAGTTGAAATCACCCATTATTAAGGTGTTAGGTTGTACCCTAATATTTTCCAGTGTATCAAGAAATGAGGAGTGGGAATCTTGGGGCATGGTGGGGGATCTGTAGCAAGCTACAATTTGGATTGCGGTCTTGCCCAGAGTTAGTTGCACTTGGATAATCTCGGCTGCATTATGCTGAGCAACTAGCCTGGAGGTGTGGATATCCTTAATGAATATGGACACGCCTCCGCCTTTAGTGTTTCAGTCCAGGTTAGGTGGCCGAAAGGTGTTGTATGAACTATAGGCTGGTAATGCAGGGGTGCTCTCTGGAGCCTTGAACCAGGTCTCTGTCACTGCACAGATGTCGATGTTCTCCATTTTATGGAGTGCCTCGAGTGAGTGCATTTTGAGGTTTAGACTTCTAGCATTGAGTAGCATTATTCTCAGATTTTGCTTGATTGTACCTGTTACAGTGGTGAATTGGTCATTTGAACCTTGCCTAAAAAGACACTATAGGGGTGGCAAGAGCCTTAGCAAGTATCCGGAATCCCAAGGGCGACAAGTGCAGGCCATCTCTGGCAAAGCATCGTGATTTGTTGATCATGTCATCCCAGGCAGATACTGGATCCCTTTAGAATGACACCAAAAGCTTAGCCAATTGTTGAAGTCAATCATTTTGCTCTTGTACTGTGGTATCATTCTGGGTGATGGCAGGATGCTACTCTGGGATAAGGTCATACCTGCCTGGGCTACAAGATCAGACAGCTCCTCCATGTCTCTTTTCATGTCGTCCAGAGAGGTGCATGTCAGGTCATTCACACCAACACGGACAATGACAGAGTCATTTTTGTACTTGTTGTGGAGTGACCTAAGTGCGTGCATTATGTGACAGATCCTGGCACCTGACAGGCAACTGACAGTAACTTTCTCCTTGTTTAGCCTAGTGAGTGGAATATCAGTGTGCCTGACTATAGAGTCACCTATGACTAGAGTGTTGGGTACGTTTTTATGCCTTATGGGCTGTGATTGAGTGGCACACTGAGTTTGTGGGCTATGTGTCATTTGAGTTGTGTTGGGGGGCGGGGGTTGCTTGCGTTTCTGCTTTGGAGGTCCCTGTTACTTGAGTAGATTTTTATTGAGAGCCTCCATGAATGTAGGTATGTGTTTTTTGTTTCTCTGTGTGTGGTTTGATGGTGTAGGTTTTGAGGGACTATGTGATAAGTGTGGTGAGGTGCAAGTGTTTACCTTCTCCTCTTGACTGTCTAGTCCAGTCTTGGGTGAAGAGAGCTTTGCTTCCAGTTTGGCTATATAGGTGCATCTCTCACAGGTTGTAGTGTTGGGTGGTAGGAGGAGAGGGTTGTCTGTGTACATGAGGCAATTGCTGCATTGCCCCAAGAGGGTCATTAGTGCCATAAGGCCTAGAATTTTGAGGAATTCTCTTGAAGAAGCCATGTCGAGAAAAGACGAATCTAAGAAAATGCCCTGCTTGGTTAGAACTTTGTCTTCTGGCAAGAAGGCCGTCCTTTTTACTGTGTCTATCCAACACAGCGGGAAAACAATTCATTGAAACGGTGTGGCACAGTTGAAATTAAATCAACATATTAGTAATCATATCTCTGAGAGTAAGAGACAGATATTAACTAATGCACTGTATAAATACAAAGCTGATATTGGGCCAGAGCACGATTTTAAATTTTCCCCGGATTCATGAACAATCCATGCAAGAATAGTCTATTCTTGCATTGACTGTTCCGTGTAGGAATACAGCAGCAGTGCGCCCTACATATTAATGAGGGCACACTGCTATATTCCTACACTTGCACAATCCATGTACAAGTGCAAGGGGTGTGTATAAGTCCCGTACGGACACTTAAATACACCCCCTGCACGCAGAAAGTGCCATAGGGCACTTTCAAACAAGTAAGTAGCATAATATTAGAGCCTGGCTCTAATATTATGCATTGTGTAAGTGTCCGCAGACACTGAAATGTAAAACTGAGCATGTCAGTGTCCGTGGACACTGAAATAAGAAAAAAAAGTAAGCACACAATCCCTAAGAAATAGCCCACACAGTACATGACTGTCCCCAGAATGGCCAGATCCCTGCCACACATGCTTGCAACCTGCTGATAAATATATGTAATTAATATTTCTTTTTATTTATTTTTTTTTTTACAATAAAAAAAAGTTTAAGCAAAGCGCAGCGGGTTTGTGTGCTGCGGTGCTTTGCTCAGCCCAGCTTAAATGCTGTTTGAGAGTCAAACAGAATTCTGAAGAAGAAATCTTTGGTGCTGATGTAGCATAGTGGTTAGAGTTCTAGTTTAGCATGCAAGATATGCACAGTTCAAATCCCTAATTTTTTGAACTGGAATGATATTTGTAAGTCATATCCCTCACGTATGGTAGTGTAGGGCTGAGAAAATGCCATATGGAAATGTAAAAAAAAATTTCTATTTTTTTTTTTTTTTTAAATAATTGTTTCTGGCCAGCTAAGCCTGCCACAGCTCTGCTGAAAATAGCTAAGGATTGCTTAAACATGAAAATATAAGCAATCCTCAACAACTGTAAGCTTTGTTAAGCTGGTTTAAGCCTTGCTAAGCAGATTTGCATGGAGCTAAGCATAGCTTAGCATATTTGAAAATTGGCCAATCACAGAAAAGTGCGGGAAAATAGTCTTATTTAAACTGCAGAGACAGGAATACAGTCATATCTCTTTGAGTCTGATCAGGGCTGCAACAATGTCAGGTGTAGGAGAGATTGTTCACTTTCGGATGTAACGTTGGGGAATCCAGGAGTCCAGGGTCATGGTTGGACTCCTTATCAAAGACCATGAAGCTAGACTGTGCAGGGCCAGTACCAGGGCTTCCAATACAAAGGAGAGGCCTGAGACTGTCTGGCACTCAATCTCACCAGTGCCATTGGCATTCCCCAAACTGCTGAGCAGGTGCATCATCACTATGATGACCTAAAGCATAGGAAGGGTGAGTTCTTGGCCCAGTGGATCCAAGAGGCATGCAGGAGGTCCCAGAAGTTTGTAAGTATGCAGTCTGTGTATTTGTAAATAATTATTTAAAATTGTATATGTTACTGTACATGTGTGCTTAATGTGTGTTCTTTCCCCATTAATACAGCTGCTGCTGAAAGGGCCGCGAACATTGATGCCCATGCACAGCGCTTGATCCAACTGCACCGTGAGTTTGGTGAGAACAGAAATATTCGTAATGTCTGCTGCAATAAATCAGAAATGGTAAAGGTAGTACTGTCTGTATATATAATTGTGCTCTAACTGTACTGAATAAATGCATGTGTCAGGCTGCCAGTGTTAGAACTCAGTCGTGCCAGCTGCTGCATAATACAGAGTTTTCTAGCAAACAAGGTACAATTGAGGAGAGGAAGAGTAGGATAAGTATTAGGCTGTCTGAAAGAACCTGCTAAGAAACTGCTGTGTCAGGGCTACAGTAACAGTTACAAATGAGAAGCAGTCATCCTGTGCAGATCATGCAGTACTACTAACTGTGGATTTCTGAGTTATAGAAAGTGTTGTTATGTCATAAATAATAAAGCTGACTACCACAAACTGTCATCTTTCATTTGTCTTGTATCTGAAAAGTACAATTGTGTAGCTGCTGCAGCATGCAGCAACTGAGGTGAAGTGATTCAGCACTGTTTGTCTGCATAGTTCGGAATATGGATCTGAAATAACTGACAAAATGCAAAAGTAAATATTTTCTTCCGTAATGTGTTGTACTGTGTTCCTGCTAGCATTGCCTTGTGTTAACCTTTGCATTTCAGCTGTATGTAATCCTAAATGTACAGGAAAGTGTGAGACACTAACAGGCGCAGACTACAAAAGTAGAGTGTGTTGACTTTATTCTAAATTGAAGTATGTTTTATTAAAATGCCCAAATGTCTAGTTTTAATAATCTGCTCATATTGTGTAAACAGTAACATCAACAGTTTTTTGTTCTGATTTTTATTGTAGTTATTATGGAAAACAAATAAAAAGACATTTGATAAAAAAGTAGAGTGTGTAGAAAAGTATGTACTAGACAGAAATAATTCAAGCAACAGACACCATTTTCCCAGTACCTCAGTCTGATAAGGACTAGGTCTGTAGTTCCCTTTTGCACACACACACACACACACACACACACACACACACACACACACACACACACACACACACACACACACACCACCGTTCAAACTAATATGTCTTTCTAGTTCTAAAGCTGTAAACTTGAATATTGGTAGAAACACTAAATTATTGTGAACAGATATTTTCCCTACAGGTAAAGAAATATTTGCAGAAGCAGTATAATTGGTATATGTATGAAATGTATAGAAATGTTCTGTTTAGCAGCCCCAGTCCTACAATTAGAAGCAGGCTAGCCATCTACACTATGCAGTCTGGCCAATACAAGCCTATCAAGTGTCACACTGTCAAGGATAGTTTCCCCTGTTGCCAAGAAACCTGCACCCAGATAACAGCACAGTATAAGTATGCCAAAAGCACACTTACAGAACAGCAGGACAGCGAACACATTGTTACTTGTGCAAGTAAGTATGACAGGTATGAGTCCCCTATACTTATGTACAAAGAGTTGTCATACCTTGCCCCATAGTACTCCAGGTGCACATATGTAAAGGTGTGTATGTGCTGTAGTAGCTCCATGGCCCAGGTAGAGGTTAAGGGAGGGCAGAACTCGAGAGGATTGAACAGAAGTGTATTGAGAAGTATCACTGAATGCAGTTGTTAATGGAATTATTTCCTCTTCCCCCACCACTCATCTGCTCCAATAATTGCACAAAATGTAATATAGGTATGTCGTTACCAAAACTTACTATTGGGACCTTTGTTTCATTTTGGTTATTATATTTGAAACTGTGTGCATACTAACATACTTTGTTGAATAACCATTGTTGTTGGCCTGTTGCCATAAATATAACCGGCATGCTGTTGCAATCCTGACTGCCATTCCATTTCTGCATGTGTTCTGTTTGCCATGCCACTGTTGCATTTCCATTGTTCTGGGTCAATTGGAACACCCATGCATGCTGTTTCGACTAATGTTAAAATGTTTTGTTCATGATTAACCAATACACTTTGTTAATTCTCACTCCATAGCACATTTGGGGAGGCCGATCCCAGCGGATCTGCCTCTCCAACCCCACCTGGCTGAGGCACTGGGTCCCAGCACGTCTGGGACCCAACCTTGACCTCCCTCATCTGCTGGTCCTGCACCACCCTCTGGTGGAACCGCTGCAGGGGATGGGGCTCATCCTCCCCCTGCACCCGCTTGCAGGGGGGGATGGGGCTCATCCTCCCCCTGCAAGCGGGTGTGGTGAGGATCTTGTCACCCGGTAAGAGGTCTGTGGCATGGTGTGCAGTGTCCTCCAGTCAGTGCTGGATGAATGACTGCACCACGTAGAGGGCAAACTGGTGCAGCTTGAGGGGCAGCTGTCCCCTCTAGCTCAGCCCCCAACACAGCCACCTCCGTGGCCATGAAGGAGTAGTGGTGACTGCCATAGGGTGGGGACATCAGTCTCACTACTACCATCTAGGGGGCTCATGGGCATCCAATTCCCAACCACCCTCCCCATGCAAGGTGTCTCCCCCCATGTGTCACACACTGCCCCTTTCTGCTGTCCTGTGTGTTTTGTCTGTTTGCAAATGCAACCTCTCCTACCAAATGTTCCTACCCACACTTACCTACACTCCTTTCCCAACATCCCACTCTCACCTTTAAAAAAAAAGGGCATCTGTCCCAAAAATAAAATTACGTCCCATACATAACTCTACATTTCACCCAGAGACACGGTCCCCTTAATCAATCTACCCCACTAATTATCATTATTGTATGTCACCCACACCCCTCCTTGTCGGGTGTGAGGCTCTAAATTCCAAATTGCCCACATTCATTTCAGCTATTGCTGTCAAAGAAATGCAGAACTATGGTCTTTTCCTACACTCGTCCTGCATATTCCTAGCTGCCTCTCATCTTGTTTTTTCCCCCATGCTTGCCCCCATTCCACCACTTTCCTGTCTCCCTTTTTTTCTTTTCTTTATTTAAAATTAGTGTGGGTTTAAACAGACATAAGCAAAGCTAAGCTGGCGTAAGAGGGCGTAAGAGTCACTTAGCTTTGCTTAGCTACGTGCAAACCCGTGCAAACCCACTTACAACTGCTTAAAAGTGCCTCTGTATCCAGCAGCCCTTCTTCTGGCCAGCAATAAAATAATTAGCCATGCTCAGTCTTGACCCCAGGATGCTATACACCATAGTGGCAGCAATTTACCACTAGGCCATCATAGCTGTAAGATAGTAGGAAGTTTTTTACAACATATAATGCAGTACAGTCAGTTTATAATAGGAAAGACACACTGTGCAATCAGGAATGATTGTTATCTACAAATATATACATGAACAAAAATATTTACATATATAGAGACATAGATAGATATGTGTGGATATATATATATATATATATATATATATATATATATATATATATATATATATATATATATATATATTAAAGATACAGATACATTACCAATAAATACTGACGTGTATATATATATATATATATATATATATATATATATATATATATATAAAAAAAAAATATATATATATATATATATATATATATATATATATATATATATATTTAAAAAAATATATATATATATTTATATATATATATATATATATATATATATATATATATATATATATATAAATATATATATACACACACATACATGTCTCTAAATGCCCATACAAACATATGCTGCTGATAGACTACCCATAACTGGGGCAGCATGCACAGCTGGATACAAAAGGACCCATGACACTCACATCTCCAAATAATAAGTGAACAGTACGCTGCTACAAAACCATGATAGGCCATACACAATGGCCAGACATATACAGTGACCTCTTAGCAACACAACTACAATGAGTGAAGATAGTATTCAAAAATACAGCCAGTAATTCATACAAGTTCATTTTACTCTGATGTCTTTGCCAAAGCCTTCACAGAGTAACACATTGCAAGAAATACTTGCCTTAATTAGATGAAGCAATTAACATGTAAGTACATTTAAATACACAGCCTCCAATTACACTCCTCAGTCAACCCCCTTGGGGATAAAGTATCTAATTTAAAATTTTATTTATTTATTTATTTTACATTTATTGACCGGGATAGTCCAACTGGATATATGTCCATTTTCAGTGGAGGCCCGGGGGGAAAGCTCCACATACCAAAAAAGAGTCAGTACATACATCACTGAGTGATAAACTCAGGCAGATATGTTTAGAAAAATATAGACAAAGAATACAGGCCGATATCAATATACACAATGTGCAGACTTACATCTGATTGGCAGGGATGTATCAGAAATTGTGAACATAGAATACAATCAGATTTCATAATTCACAATGCTTAGACATTTAAATGCTATGAGGCATAGATACTTGGCTAAACAGCAGGTTGGATAGCAAGACATGTATTAATGAAGTTGTTAGTCAGGTTTAGAACAAGAGCACAGCCCATGAGATGTGAGGTATTTTTTGAGTTCTCTTTTAAATAGGGGTAGTGAGGTTTCTTTGGTAATGGTAGCAGGGAGTAGATTCCAGATTTTACCAGTTGAGTTTGCAAATATAGCATCACCTGCAGAGTTGTTGGATTTTTGGGTCAGTAACAATAGTTTACCAGCTACCCGCGGTGGTGGTGCTGCGGTAGCATTGTCGCCTCACAGTAAGACGCTGTCCGGTTCGATTCTCAGTTAGAGCGTCTTCTGCATGGAGACATGCGTGAATGGGCGTACCTTCATTGAAGGTTGTGCATCAGGGCTGGTAACTCGGCACGTAAAGATCAACTACCAATCATTAGCGGACCAGAGTTCTGCTGTGGCGACCCCTAACCGGGAAAAGCCGAAAGACACAACAACATCAATAGTTTATCAGCTGAGCATAATGGCCTAGGGGCACTATGAGGGGTGAAGATATTTTTGAGGGCAGGGGTGTTATCAGGTTGATGGAGTATTTTATGCGCTACTATAAGCTGGTTGAACTGTAGAAGGGTAGGATACTCTAGCCATCCCACTGCTTTGAGGTTCTGGCAATGGTAGGTCCTAAAATCCATGTCAGTAGTGAATCTGGCTATATGATTGTAACATCCTGATAATTTGTTGAGATTGGTATTGGATAGGTTGGTGAGTACAGGGGAGGCATACATAAGGATAGAGAGGAGGTGTGATCTTGCAATAGCTACCCTAGCTAGGGGGTGAGGAAAGGTTTGGCTCTGTACAAGGAGCCAAGTTTTTTGTTGACGGACTTAATAGTGTGATTTACATGTTTATCAAATTTAAGGTTGTTGTCTATTATTATGCCTAGAAGCTTTGTATGGTCATCAGGTGAGATAATGGTGTCATTGCTAGATTTTATGTTGAAAGAAGGAGGAGAAATTCTATGGTTAGGGGAGAAAAGTAGTAGCTTGGTTTTGTTGGGATGTAGAAGCAGATGGCGATTAGCTAGCCATGTTTCTACCGTGCTGAATGTGGTCTGGGTGAAGCTTAGAAGTTGTGTAGGAGAGGAGACAGAGCATATTATCATTGAGTCATCTGCATATTGGATGCAGGTAGCTTCTGGGATGGTGATGTGCAGATCATTGATAACGATAGAGAAAGAAGGAGACCTAGTATGGACCCTTGTGGGACACCTAGGGTTAGAGGAAGTTGGGATGACAGCTTGTTCTGCCATAAGACAGCCTG
Organism: Protopterus annectens; assembly: GCF_019279795.1. NCBI lineage: Eukaryota > Metazoa > Chordata > Ceratodontiformes > Protopteridae > Protopterus > Protopterus annectens. The sequence continues at coordinate 613,455,263 of NC_056735.1, read as the reverse complement.
CTGTCTACCATTTAGGTAGGAGTGAAACCATTGTATTGTGTGTTGGTCTAAACCAATGGTTTGCAGGGTATTGAGCAGTAGCTGATGGATGACTATATCAAAAGCTTTTTAGCTATCTAGGAAGAGTGCTGAAGATAGTTTGTTGTTGTTACGATGAAGACTGATGACATTAGTGAAAGATAGAAGAGCCGTGGTGGTACTGTGGAATGGCCTAAAGCCATGCTGAGAGTCGGCGAGCTTTCCATTTTGAATAAGAAAGTGCATGATTTGTTTGTGTGTGCATCTTTCCATGATTTTAGCTAGTGATGAAAGAATGGCTATAGGTCTAAAGTTAGATAATTCTGTGGAACTTCCTCCTTTATGGAGAGGTATAACATGTGATATTTTCCATATTGCTGGGATGGATCCTTCTGAGATGGATCTGTTGATCAGAATAGAAATGGAAAGTGCTATGGCATCAGCTTCTTTTTGAAGATATTCAGCTGGGAGGTGGTTGGCAGCTAGTGTAGTAGGTTTTAGCTTTTTGAGTAAGATCCGGATCAGGTTGGTAGGTAAGGTTTGAAAGGTAAAGGTGGGTTGGGTGCTGGGTGGATCAGGGCTAGATGTGCCAGAACTGGTGTTTGTGTCATGATGGAGTGAGATGGGTAGCTAGAGACTGGATAGTTTCAGTAAAGAAGGAGTTGAAGCTGTTTGTAATTTCTACAGGGAATTTATCAAGAGCAGCTGATGGGGTAGGAGTGCCGAATGGCCTGGGTGGAAAAGATTGTTAATACCAGCCCAGAAATTTGAGGTTTTAGCTGATATTTTTGTTGTAGGAGGGTGTAGTGATTTTTTTGTCTAGAATGACAGATTTTTTTGGTCTAATTCCTTAGCTTACTTGGTTCATAGGGGCTTTGGTAACATGCTGCCTGACTCAGGCGTTATTTCTTAGTTTAATTTTGTTTTTTCTTTCTTTAGATAGCCACAGTGCAACTGTGGCTTTTACACGGATTTTATGGGTAGGAGCATGGTGGTTAAGGATAGCCAGAAATCTGGTACTGAAGTACTCAACTGCGTCTTGTAATGGGAGTCATTTCAAGACATTCCAATTACATGCTTTGAGTTCATTTTGGAAGTTGTCAAGGTTAAGGTTCCTGGCGTTTCTTATAGTTTTGTAGGTGGGCTGGTTGGGAATTTCGGCTTTGAGACTAATAATATAGGTAAGGAAGTGAACATTTAGATCATTGGGTAATGTACCTGACTTGTACTTTTGGGGGTGACTGTTAATAAGTATCCAATCAAGAATACTATCTTTGACTCTAGTTTTGCTAAATCTGGTGGGGGTGGCAATGGTCTGAGTAAACCCATGTAGGTTTAAATGGGTGGAGGGAGTTTCAGAGAAACAGGTGTTCCAATCAATGTTAAAGTCCCCCAAGACAATGGTTTCCTGGGGATAGTTAGAAGCTAGCCAATGTATGATACTTTCTAGAGTATTATCATTCTTGCTAGGTGGAATCTAAATGCAGACAATGTATCTGCATTAATTCCATACATAACAATTGTTCTTTTATGACTGTTTGACCACACTGAGAAACAGACTTTTTTCCAAAGCAGTACCTTGTAACCAACTACACTTAATTACATGTATATACACAGCCTCCAATTACACTACAGATTCAACCCCCTGGGGGATTAAATATCACATTTAAGAATTTAAACCAATTCTGTACATAACAAATCTTCTTTCATGATTACTACCCCCATGGTACGAATTATTGAAATGTACAGCTATAGAACTGTCTTCTTCCTCTTCAGTAATATGTCTCACATGTTCTAACAGCCTTTTAAAACACGTGTTACTCTCCCACACATAAAATATGTTACAAGGGCATCTAAGTGCATTCTCCATGCATCAACCTCTTGAATGTACAGAGTCCCACATGTTGTCCACCCTTTCCCCTCAGCAGGAATGACAGAACAAAATAATGGTAGACCCAACCTATCAATCTCCTACTGTATGGCATCTGTACCAAGCCTGATATAATTTGGGACTGAGGTCCAAAAATATGGCCATACTTGAAATATTGCTATTATACACTGAGAAAATTGCAAGTGTTACAGGGTTTGTTGTAACATATCTTTTCTGAGGTATATAAAGTCTGAAAGACAAATGGACATTGGCATGTACTGACTGCAGTCATGAGAGTATGCTACTGATTTGCAAAAACAACACCTGTCTGGGGAATAGAGCAAACATAACAGGCAAAACGCTGGCCATTATGTAGATAGCCCAACAGCTGAGAGCTATGCAGACAGAACTTTGTCAGACTGAAATCCATGCAGAAGTAGCATGTTCAGACAAACCCTGTTAAAAAAGCAGTATTCAAAACATATAACAGCAATACTCATATTCTGCCCCTAAGTCTTGAATCTTCTCCACCACTTAGTTGGCTTGTTTTCACAGGTCTTGTTTTAAGAGGTATTAGCTCACACACCTCCAGGATCTCGTCGTCACAGGTAAGGGAAAGGGCCAACTCCCACATGGAGTACTCAATTATATGAGTGTGCTGCCATGACATTGGCTATTGAAATAACTACACAGTTGCTCTGCATGCAATCAGCAACTGGGGAACACCAATTGGTGCTCAGGCCATCACATGGTCATGAGCATTACCTACAAAAGACAAGCTGCCATCTATTCAAACCACCTCTGTCATAGACAGTCCATCAATGCAAAGCTGAAGTCGTGTTTGAAAAAAGAATAAAAAAGGATATAGCTGTGACATATCCAGAAAAAAAGGTATGTAAAACAAGTAAGCATGCAATTGAATGCAGTAGGTAGTCTGTAATAATGGAACATAGGGGTTTGAAAGCATATGTCTCAACAAGACTTGCTGTACTGATGTACTGCTGAAGAGCACTGATAGCCATAGCATGTGGCTCTGTCTGTAGTGACTAGGCCAGCTACTGGGATGTTGTACATATCCATATGTTACCTGTGCATATAACTATTATACACATTTTGTCTTGTAAATATAAGACATCTATACAGAGCATGTGCAGAGTAATGTACTGCTGCAGGTGTGTGTGTTGAACTACATGTTATATACTGAGCTCATACCATTCAACTGTCTAGTGTTCTGCAAACTGACCATATGTGTGCCTCATATGTGTAGCCATTTACCCATAGAGTTGTGTTATGTCAGTCAAAGCCTTGCCAAATTTATGAAGACTGACATTACAGCATCCCCCTTAATTGTCCTCTGGCTTTTCCCATTCAGGATTGCCACAGTAGATCATCTGTTGCCAGTTCTGCCTGTCCTCTGACTCTTGCTCTCTTACACCAACCACCTGCATGTCCTCTCTCACCACATCCAGAAACTTTATCTGAGGCCTTCCTCTCTTCCTCTTACAAGGTAGCTACATCCTTACCATCCTTTTCACAATATACTCAGCACCACATGTCCAAACTAATGTAATGATCCCTCTCAAATACTATCTCATATCCATCCAACATGGCCTGAGCCTGTCATATACACATTGCTAAACCTGTGCACCCGTGTTACTCCCAGTGCAAATCATAACATCTATAACTCTGCCATGTGCAGCTCTGACCCCTGCCTTTTTGTCAATGCCACTGTCTCCGACTCATATAACATAGGTGGTCTCAATGCCCTCTTGTAGACCTTACATACCACATTTACTGGTACTCTGTCACATATCACTCCTGACACTCTTCTCCTCCCTCTCCATCCTGGATGTACTCTCTTCTACACCTGTCCTCCATAGTCCTCTTTACTCTGAAATGTTGATCCCAATGATTTGAACACATCCACCTTTGCCAACTGTACTCCATGCATCCTCAACATTCCGCTATTCTCCCTCTCATTCACACACATATATTCTGTCCTAGTGCTGCTGACCTTCATTCCTCTCCTCTCTAGAGCATATGTCCACCTCTCCAGGGTCTCCAAAAGCTGTTCCCTACTCTCAGTACAGATCACAATGTCATCTGCAAACACTATAGTCAATGGGGACTCTTGTATGAACTTGTCTTTCAACCTGTTCATCACCATTCCAAATCAGAAAGGGCTCACAGCTGATCCCGGATGGCATCCCACCTCCACCTTAAACACATCCATCAATCCCAATGCATACCTCAATGCTGTCATACCACCCTTGTACATATCCTGTACCACTCTTAAATATATCTCTTCCACTCATTACTTCATCATACAATACCACAACTCCTGCCTAGACACCCTTTCATATCCTATCTGTAAGTCCAGAGAGACACAGAGCAACTCCTGACCTTCTCTGTATTCCACCAGTAACAGTCTCAGGGCAAACATCACATTGATAGTGCCCTTTCCATGCATGACACCATACTGCTGACCGGTACTCCTCACCTCCCTGCGTAACCCAGCTTCCACTACTCTTACCCATAACTTTATGCTGTGACTGGTCGGTGTTATCCCTCTGTAGGTATCACAGCTCTGCACATCAACCTCATTCTTAACACAGTACCCAAGCACTTTTTCTCCACTCCTCATGCAACCTTACACTTCTCAAGATATCAGTAAGCAGTCTGGATAACACATCACTACCATTTCCCCTAAACAACCCCATGCTTCCACAGGTGTGTAATGTGGACCAACAGGCTTGCCAGTAGTCATCCTCTTCATAGCTATCCTTACATCCTCCTTCCTGATTCACCATACCCACATCATCCAATCTTCTCTCTCATTCTCTTCATTTATCAACCTCTCAAAGTACACTATTCATGTGCCCAACACACTCTCCTCGCTTGTGAGTACATATACCTCATCATCCTTTATCACCCTTATCTGCTACACATCTTTCCTAGCTCAGTGCATCTGTCCAGCCAGTTTGTACAATTCCTGTCATCCTTCCTTAGTGTCCAACCTGTCATAGAACTCTTCATATGCCCATCCCCAGCCTTTGCCACCTCTGTATTTGACATGCACATCATCTCCTCATACTCCTGCCTACTTTCCTCATCTCTCTGACAATCCCACTCCTTCTTCCCCAACCTCTATCTCTGTATACAGTCTAGTACTTCCTCAGTCCACCAACAGGTGTCCTTGTACTGCTTCCTTCATCCACATGTCACCCCAAGCACCCATCTAGCTGTCTCCCTTACCAGCTCTGCTGTACTTAACCAGATATTTGTTAGATTGTCACAGCCACCCAGTGCTTGTTTCAACTCTTCCTGAACTCAACTTCACAAGCACACTTTTTCAATTCACACCATATGATCCTTGGTGCTGCCCCTACACTCCTCCTCATGTCGATCACCAACATCATCTCATATACCAACATTCTCTGCTGCCTAAATGCACATTCCCCTGTCACCACATTACAGTCTCCAATCTCCTTCAAATGTGCAGGTACTGGATGTACTGAACATACTGTTGCCAAATGTATTGGGTCCTGTGATGTTTTTTCCTGTTAGTGTCTACCAGGTGCAATGTCACATCACTGGTGGGAGACCTTTTCACCAGTGAAATGCAACCTGATAATGGAAGCCATAATACAGAGCCACACAGTACTGTCGGGCTGAGGCCAGCAACATCTGCGGGAGAGGACCACCCTGTGGGATGACCCTGTCCACAGGGTAAATTAGGTGGGCCTGTAAGCACGTACACATGAGCAGGTGTGGCATCTTGCCACCAACCTTATATGCCATGCCTGGCAAAGGGCTGCTGCCATAGCCAGGGAACCCACAACCACAGGTGGGAGCCCAGTAATGCAGTCCCCACTGACACCAAATGAGCTCCTTGCCAAGCTTGGGCCACCCATCACAGTACAACACCAGGGTACAAAGCCCCACTTGCTGGAAGTGGGTGGCACCCACATAATGGACAAGGAGTGTGCAGGTAAGGTCCAACTGGATATTAGTAGACTACTGTATGAGACATACTTGTATCTGTACAGTATCTACATACATGTGCCAGGTCAGATTGCAGTTGTGAATGGGGATTTCTAATGCACAGAAATGCAAATCTATGGTGAAGGAAAGGAAAGTGTGTAGTATTGGGTGTTGTACTGTAAATATGCAGACATGCTTCATCTATCCTTTAACAAGGGCACATGTGAGTCTGCTGACAATACCCCCTCTCCCACAACTACATAGGTCACTCTGGTCTGCATATGAGACAGCAGCCTGAAGCTAGTGAGTATGGAATTGTTCAGTTGTGCTTTGACAATACCCCAGGCATGTGGAGGGCAT
>NC_056735.1:612951531-613121531 GCF_019279795.1 Protopterus annectens | reverse complement strand
TGCCTGAGATCCTCACTATCTATGTTAAAACACATGCACTTGCAGTGGGTTATTTCAAAGGTTTCTTATCAAAACAGTGCAGGATTTAACTCCTTTTTAGTGACTTTAAGGCATACTGTTATAATATCCATGGTGTCTAGCGGATCCCTTCAACACATTTATGCATTTTATATTTTTACTTGTACCTCTAAGGCACAAAAGGAAGGTGTGTAAGTGGTGTGTAAATGTCATCACAACACAAGAATTTGGACTTGATGTGTAGTGCCCCCACCCCCCAGCCAATGTCTGTATTGCTATTCTAACTGTCTACTTCTTCACCCACCACTGTGAAGGTATCCCTGGTGGCTTGTGGTCTACTTATCCAATGCTACATGCTTTGCTCATTGGTCCAAGGGTGTGTGGAAGTATGACAGCCATTCAATCCATCCTTCCACCCACATACACACATACACACATTCACACATTCGTCCCATACATACACACACATGCACACATTAGCTCTTCTACCCAAAGTCATTCATGTACCACATTCACCTATTTATCCATACACATATACACATATACTCAGACACCTAACCTAACTCTTTTCTACCCCCCTACTGCTACCTACCCAGCAGACACATACTGACACAAACACACACTCAAATGCAGTCCCTTAGATGCAGTCATTGACACAAACACATTAACAATACTTTACCAATAAACTCCCAAACACTTACCTCTTCCTGGCCATGTTCACTACCACAAGGGGCAAGGAAGAGAGATGCCAGTCTCCTAGGTAATTGACTCTATGAACTGCTAAGCTACATAAATGCCTTACTGCAGGCAGTTCTAGGGGAAACAACATGGCTAATTAGCATATACCTCTCCCTCAGAATGCCTCATTAGCATGTAGCACAGATAGAGGGACAAACGTATCTTGGTAGAGCTATCCTTTAAGGGAACCATTATGAATTTGCACCAAATCTAATTTCCCATCTTCTTTTTCTGTTTTCTACCAAGTCACCAAATCTGCTTCCTCAACATGTCTCTTTACTATAAGTATGAAATACTTTCCACTTAAACTAAAACTTTTTCAAAAAAGTGCAGGGGTTTAGGAATACATATTTTCACCAGCATACCATCACTGGAATCCATGCAGACTGGCCTATTAAAGATTCGAAAGCATAAAACCCGATGGGTTTTTTCCCTATGATATCCAACTTGTGCTGGTAATTTGATTTATAGGATTTCATAGTTACCAGGGACTTGCAAGGAATATAATGGGGAAGGAAACAAAAAATGTGAACTATTAATGTTCAGTCTGTCTTTGTTGGAAAAATCCACACAAGACAGTTATTGTGAAACAGTGAATTATTTGTTTGTTTATTTGTTTATTGATTGGTTTTTGCAAGTGAGATTGAAAATGAGTAATTAAATAGACTTATAGTTATCAATGTGTGAGGCTGCATCTGGCAGTATAATGTGACATCTCCTAACTCTGGAAAAACCAAGTGGAAAAAATGTATAACTGGTAAGCTTGTTTAAATCATTTTATCCAGAAGCCTAGTAAAAAGGTCAAAATAAAAAATTCTAATGTAAGAAAGATTTTTTATTTGTAGTAGAATATTAGACTGAGTTGAGAAAATTAGCCCAAGTCTATAATTATGAAGAAATGTTGCAGTTAATGGAAGTTAAGACACGTGGAATAATTGAGGAAGTGCAAATGCTAATTGAGCATGAAACATACATTTTAAAGACATCCTTAGCAGAGGAAGCAAAAATCAGAAATGTACAAGGTTTACAGGTAAGACTGGTATGTAATAATGTACAAAAAGAGAATTGCAAAGATCATGTACCAAAATGTCAGGAAGGCAGCAAAGTCAATACACATTACAGGTACCATGAAAAGTAATGCTCAGCTGTTGGGTGTAACTTTACAGAAAAAGAATTACAATCTCTATGGCAGAAACAGGAACATAATGAGAATTTGCAGAAATAAGAAAATGCACAGCTTAAGAAACAATTTTTGAAAGTGATGAAATAATTTAGTGCTTGTTATATGCATCATGTTTCCTGTAAACAAATGCAGCTTGAGAAATAAAATATAGAAATTTGGCAGAAAATGTTTTCTTTGTACAACATGCAATATTTAAATAAAAGTAAAATAGGTAATTCCAGATAAACGTGACATCAGATGGGAAGCCTGTGAACTCTGTGCTTGATACTGGGAGTAGCATCACAATAATGACTGAGCTGAAATAAAAATAGTTACATACTACCTGAGCAACTAACTGATAGAATATTAAAAACATATGCAAGGAAGCCGGTAAAACACTGAAGTAGAAGACCTCAAAATTACATGTAAGGAACAAAATAAACATTATCTGGAAAAGCAGTGGAAGGTACTGTACCAGGTTTACTGAGTAAATTCTGACAGACAAAAGTAGTTAAACTAGGATGCAAATGAGTATATGAATTCCGAAACTAAGCCAGTAGAAAAAAATGTTTATTAAACCTGAAACAGTGTTTAAAGAAGAAATCAATTTCTTAAATGGAATCACTGCTACTATTAATGATACAGTGAATGCCAAACTTATTTTTTTCACCCAGGGTAGTAGTGTAAAGCATGTTGAAATAGAAGAAGCAGACTGCTGAAAGAAAATAAAATAGTAGCTTTTGTTAAACATTTATATTCAGCTTCACCTTTGGTACCTATACTGAAATCTGATGAAACTGTTAGTAATGAAATGAAAAATTAACTATTAAGCAAGAGCTTTTTTTGAAACAGTAGGCAATAGCATGACTTGAAAATATTTTTCAATGTTAGCAAAGGACAAGAAGCATTTAGAATTACATATGAGGCATGCATATAAAGAAAGTGTTTTGGATGATCAGACTGAGAAAATACTTCATCATAAATACTTATAAAAATCACTAACATCTCACACTCTCATATACATCTGTTTTATTTCAGAAACCCAAAGAAAGTCTCTTACAAAATTTATTGCTTATTGTAATATATCAGGATGATATTAGAGTTACTCGAGATCGTGCCAAATAAACACCTGTAGATCTTAAAGAAAGTGTTCAGAATATTGAAGCACATCTTAAGATAAACAAAAATATCTGTCCTTTAAAAAAGCCAGGAATATATTTGGCATGTACTAGATATTTAATGCTTACATCCTGTGGAGACTAATGTAAAAGCTATTGTGCAGGCTTCATTTACTTAAAGTGTTACTAACTGAACATATTTTGGATTTACCAATAGCACAGATTTTACTAGAAATTGCAATCTTGATAAAAAAAATTGCATCATTTATGATGCAAAGATGAGCTGGCACAAAGGAAAAGGAATAGGGAAAGCATTTTAAAAGCTGTCTAGTGATGAACATGCTTTTATTATGCTGGTATAATGAAATATCTCTTAAATGCCTCACCATATGGAATAGGAGACAAGCTTTCACTCAAAATGTTGATAGTTCCTCCCTTTTTATTTCTCACGTTAATTCCTTAAAAACAAGAGGGTTCACAACTGCTCAGGATGAATTAGTTATGTCTTTTAAACCAAAGTTTTATGAATGTATATATATATATATATATATATATATATATATATATATATATATATATATATATAAAACGTCATTGTCAATGATCATATATGACCCAATATACTTAAGATATTGCTAGTTATTTGTTAGTAATTATAAAAATAAACAATATTTCCATGTGTAATTAGTAATTCAAAAAACAAGTGACTTGCAAACTGTTACATGACATCAGCTAAAACCCTAGATGCTGCTGAAGAAAACTGGCTTGTAAGTTGCACATCTTGACAGATATTCAGTGTTATTTACAGTGGCAGCTGGTGACTTTAAATTAAAGGGGGCTGCAGGAGACAGCTGAATGGGTGGGGCTAATGGGATGGGGTGGGGCCAACTAGAAAGGGGTGGATCTATGCTCAAACCACAACTGGAACTTTAATTAAATATGCTGCCCTGGGTGCCAAACCGTCATTACGAGAGTCCAATCAAGACAAAATGAAGTGTAGAAGAGAAAAATATTTCAATGCATTGGCTACATGACAGCTTACTTAATATCTAAATGGAAACAAAAAGGTTGTGAGGCATGAAAAAATAAATTACTTTTTAAATGCAGTTCTAATTAGAATTTATATTCAGCTTTATAAAAGCACCAAGTAACATGCTGAAAGTAGCTGATACCCCATTTGTAAAAATGTTTCTTATCCAAAAAAGACCTGCTGACTGACAACAACTATCTAGTTGTTTCATGGGGAAGACATGATCAAAGTAAAAAATGAACAAACAAGAAACAAGCTCAAAATAAATTGCTTAAAGGATTATTGCACATGTTATGGACTGCACATGATAGATTGGCATTCTGTTTAGTTTATGGGTAAAGCCTGCAAAGATGACTGCAAGTCTCCAACAAATGTAATGAGCTTCTGAAAATACTGTAATCCTGTCCTTTATTACAAATACTGTCATATGCATTTCAATACCTAAGGCTTATATGTTATCTAGTTATGTAAATATTATCTGCATGGCAACAACAAAAAGGCTTTCAATGTTGGTAATTCTTTAACAGTATGCTTATTAAAGTTTACTTTCATCTTACAATCTCCAACAAGCTTACCTGATGGTCATTAAAGCATTGCTACTTAAACACAGAGCAACAGGGCACTGCGACAACATACATTTTCTGAATAATAAGAAGCATAAATCAAAAGTATAAAAATATGACAGAAAACCAGAACATTCTGCAAAATCAAGGACAGATGAAAAGCCACTGTCCTACTTGTGTCTGCCTTGTATGGGGAAATACTCTACACACTTATACTGCATAACTGCTCCTTGCCTTGCTTGGACACATCCAGAGTCACTACATGGGGGAGTGGGGTGCAACAAGTATGTCACAATTTGATATGTCTCTGGCTGACAGTGATGGCTCTGACACTCATACCTCTCAACTTCAGAGCAAGTAATCTGAACAAAGTCATACATAGAAGTGGGACAAAGGCCCAAAAATAAAGACACTTTTTAAATATTGCTCTTATAAACATAGAAAGATAATAGAATAGTAGTAAGTCTTGCATTAGTATGAATTTTTTGAAGGGTATAAAACCTGAAACTGAAATGTCTGCCATTATTTTCTAACTTCAGTCTTTAATGATTTGCCACTAATTTGACAGAAAAAACACAATTTTGTGAAAAATGGACCAAAAATGTGATGCAAAAATATAAAATTGCCACACAATACAGCTGGTAACCTGTCAAAAGAAGGGACACCTTTTTAATATTAGTACTGTTAACTTGAGCAGCTGACAAAATGAGAGAATCTACATGCATTTCTGAAATAAAAGTAATCTATAACTCTGATCATTATAGTTATTTACAATTGTAAACTCTCCACGTTTTCTTCCAAAATTGCCATTTTGCAGAAGGATTATTAGGGGGAGACCAACATTTTGAGTCAAAATTGGGGACAGTTGAGAGGTTTGGATATTCCTAATTCTATAAAGCAAATTATTTGCACGTACCTCTCAACCTCTTAATGCAGGAAATCTGGACAAGGCCAAATATATTGGGGGAACATACAAACAGTACTAAAAATTGCTCTTGTATAAACTTATACAGTTGATAGAATAACAGGTCTTGCTTTAGCATGCATTTTTCTGAAGGTTATGACATTTGAAACTCAATGTCTGTCATTATTTAGTGACTTCAGTTCATTCCTAAATGATTTGCCAGAAAGCCACAAATTTTATGAGGAACAAACCAAAAATAAGAAGCAAAAATCTATTCATTATGCAAAAATCTGGACAGTTGAGAGGTATAGTTCAGCCGGGGCTGTCTGAATTTGCTGCCCTTCCCCCCTCACAAAATCATGGTCAAATGGAGCCTCCCCCCTGCAGCCATTCCAATGTTCCATTCCTTGGTTATTTCGCCCAATTTACCATAAATACTGTAATGTGCATACTGCTTTACTTCTGCAATGATTTGGATTTCATTTGTAAGTTTTATTTTGCATTTTATAGCACAAACACTAATAGATATCTGCTAAACAAAGCAATGCAGTCTCACAATGAAAATAGACTTAGCATTAAAACTTCCCTGCCCTTGAAACTCACATTCATTGAAACAGCATTGAAACCTACATTCAAAGAAATTACATTTTGCCAGTGGCAGATAAAGATTAACTTTGGGCTGTTTTCAAATCACAGACCCCTTGTACACGAAACATACCCGTGCTCTTTGATTCACCTTCCTGATTGTATTAAATTATATTCATTGTACAATACAGTACAGTTTTAGAGGGTGTTTTAAATTTATTGTTTTGAACATTTCTCCAGTAAACAATAACACAAAATGCATATACCATTAATTACAAAACTGCCCATTTCAGAAAATTTCCATCATAAAAGTCTACTGAAACTGCTACAGTCCACCAGTATCAGTAAATATGCACAATCTCTGAAGAAGTAAAAGTCATCTAAATAATTCCACATTAAAGAGATCTGTAACTAATGAAGAGGTTGCTGCTAGCAAACAACTTTATATTTCATTGTTTCATCTACAAATAAATTACCTATGTTACACTAAAATGATAAGCTAGTAATATTGCAATAGGGAATGGTTGGCAAACTGATAACAGGTTCATAGTTACTAGGTATCTTTGCCAAAAAGGACTCCAACATCCACCCCCTTTGCAACACAGTACAGTTTCAGCAATGCATCTGCCTATTGTGGGAGTAAAGCCCACAGCCTTCTGCATCAAAAGCAAGTACACTACATGTTGTGCTATTAAAAATACAAGCAGACTCAACATAAGCAGCACTAAACTTCTGCTCACCTGCAGCTCTCAGCAACTTGTAACATCTACTCAACACTCAGTTGTATCTCTGAACTTTGCAGCACAAGAAATCTTGAAAAAGCCAACATTTATTGGGGGGGGGCCCAAAAACCAGGGACACATTTAAATATTGATTGGATAATGTTAGAAAGCTGCTAGAATAAAATGCTATGTTACCACCATACATTTCACTGCCAAGTCTTGAAACCAGAACCCTGTGCAACACAGTCAGAGCAACATACCACTCTGTCAAAACAGCTGTTTTGCAAAAGAGAGGAAGACTGAAACTTAAATGGCTACCATTTAGTGAATTTGGTTCTCACCATAGCTGTCAACCTCTTAGCACAAAACACCTGAACAAAGCCAATAATGGGTGAATACAGCTCCCAAACATATTCAGTGAACTTAGTTTTCACCATAGCTCTCAACCTCTCAGCAAAAAACACCTGGACAAAGCCAGTAATGGGGGAATTCAGCCCCCAAACATATTCAGTGAATTCAGTTCTCAACATAGCTCTCAACCTCTTAACAAAAAGCACCTAGGCAAAGCCAGTAATGAGGGAATACAGCCCCCAAACATATTCAGTTCCTACCATAGCTCTCAACCTTAGCACAAAAAATCTGGACAAAGCCATTAATGGGGGAATACAGTCCCAAAAATAGGGACAAATTTCAAATATCCATCTTATAAACTTAAAAATTGCTAGAATAAAAGGTTTTGCATTACCATGTACTTTCTGAAGAATATGAAGTCTGAAATTCAAATGCTTGTCATTTTTATTTATTTAACATTTGTTAACCAGGAAAGTCTGACTTGGAACAAAAGCCAATTTTCAGCAGAGGCCCAGGGAAAAACACTCCAGACACATGTCTTTGTAAGAAGGGAGGACACCAGAGCACCCAGTGGAAATCCACACAAACACAGGGAGGACATGCAGACTCCACACAGAAGACACCCCAGCTAAGAATCAAAACAGAGAACCTGTAGCTGTCAGGCAATAATGATACCACTGCACCACTGCACTACTGACTGTTTAAAGAAACAAAAATAAAGAAACCACAGATTTTATGAGGAACAGAACAGAACAAATATGAGGCAAAAATCTGCAATTTTTTTACAAATGGTGGTGGATAGGGAATTCAGGCTCTTGCCCCTTGGGCCCAAGGTACAGGGTTCAAGACTCTGGTATTCTCTAGCCATCAGTACATAGCAACAGAGGCATTTTACACACACACACACACACACACACACACACACACACACACACACACACACACACACACACACCTGGTTTTTAAGCATATGTTTTCATATTTCTGTAAATATATCAATAAGCTCTTGTGAAAGATTATGTTTCTAACAATACATGTCTAGGTTGCACAGTTTCCAAGATATGACATTTTTTTGTAAAAGTGTAGCAAAAAATAAAAATTTGAGTTTGTGTGCATTATACTGTATTATAACATTTATGGAAAAAACTATGAATGCACTGATTATTATCACTGTAAACAAAACTTCTTATTGATAACATTGGTATTTGTACTGTCTTAATAGCTTTTGTTGTTACTTACATTTGTTTATCTTATGCTTTTTAAGTTTATTTTTCAGAAGATGCTCTGTAATGCAAGATGTGGTAGGTATGAGGTAGGACTGATCCTTTCTGTCATTTACTTCTCAGAAGTCAAGGCCAATGTCAGTGGTCTCTGGCTGACTAAATTTGAAGATGATTGCAAATTAGGAGCTGTCATTGAGTCTCACACTGACACAAATGTTTCCAGGAGGGGCTGACACAGACAAACAACTGGTGTCAGAGTAATGGACTAAAACTAAATGCCAAGAAATGCATAATAGTACCCTTTGGGAAGTCATCCATCCCTGGTAACTCTCATATTAACAACACACCCCTTAGAGTTGACCCAATAGTCAGGGACTTAGGGACACACATAGATAGTATCATCATGATCTGCCCTTTATGAAACCAAACTGGGTTGGGTCCAGTTATATATGAGCCTTTGATCATCATGTGTCTACAGTGGTGAGGAAATCATTCGATGTTGTGCAACTTATAAACAAAGGTATTGCATCTAAGTCCAAGGAAGTCATTGTTCCACTCTATTTGGCATTCATCAGACCTATCATTGAGTACAATGCCCCCTTTAGTATGTACCTAACCAGGCATATCCAACAACTGGAATGTCCACAGAGGTTCCTCACTAAAAGAATACAGGGCATAAATAATATGATCTGTGCAGACCACCTAAAGACCCTATCCCTGTATTCTGTATCCTACAGGTTTTTGACAGGAGATCTATTCCTGGCATACAGAGCATTGTCAGACCCCACTCTGATGGACCTCCTCCATATCCACAAAACAAGCAGTACCAGAATTAACTATTCTAAAGACATAACCTTGCCTGTGATATAAATAGGACCTGCTGGAGAGATAGGCATGTATCCCTGAAACTACCCCATCTATGGAACAGGCTCCCCATCCATGTGAAGCAGAGTTCCTCCCTAATCTAATTCAAGTGCACTTTGGACAATTGGATGGGAAACTGGAAATTCATCCCTGGTTTGGCACCTGTGTCTCTGATGCAAACAGGTAACCTGTAAATGGTTCATCTCCCAGCCCCATGCTTACACTTATCAAGGGTATCAGAACTCTTCAGAGATTTGGGATGCATGGCTTGGCTTAAAAAGGCCCTTGTGGTTGTTAGCCTAGTAAACACCTATGAACCTGTGAACCTATGTCTATTGACATTGCTATTTGATCCTAAAAATTAACAAGATTTGTTAAGGTAGACCTAAAACAAACACAGCTAGCACACAAATAACACCCAAATCTTAGGCTTTACTGTAACATCAATTACAAAGACATATACCACTTTCAGCCATTGCTTTCCTCATAATGCTTTTGTCATATGACAAGCAACAGCCAACAAAATAAACAGACCTTCCAATAATAAATGAATATTAATCCATGTCTAGCATTGCTATATCTGTACTTGTTTTTGCCAGAAGCGTAATGTTACATCTTTCATAACAGTTTCTAAAAATAGATGGCAAAATGATCCATCTGTAAATTTTAATTTCACCCTTCTTATCTTTTTTTATAAATAGGTGTGACTCTAGGTAATTTCCAAGATAAGGGAACAAATCCAGTTTTTAAGAAATTATTAAAGATGATGTGTAATATGGCAGCAATCTCATTTTTATATTTTATAATAAAACATCTGGGATTATGTCAGGTCCCAAATATCAGACTTTATTGCTCTTGTTTAATTTTTGTTCTATCATTTTCAAATAATTGTTGGGCAAATTCTATAAATGACTAGGTCCTGTTTAAGCTGTTTAATGGTTGGAAAATCTGTAACTTTACAGGCATTTACAAAATATTTATTAAATTCTGTTTCAGTCATTCTAGTATACCATATCACAGTGTCACCAATCTTTATAGAATTTTTGCAAGATCCAAAATTATTAGTTGAATTTATATATCTGTAAAATGTGTTATTTATGGAATCTTCAGCAAGACCGAGCTCGTATTTTATCTTTTCTGTTTTAATTGAACATTTTAATATCAAACTAATTTTATTTAGAATTCTTTTTAATTACAACTGTAGGGAATTTTGTATGTTTACTTTTTTCTGCTTTCTTCAATATAATTTACATAATTCGTTATTCTACAATTATTAGTATGTAGTGTTCCATTCCTTATAGTTGCCTGTAGCTTCATTACTTCCTAAAAGGTTTTGTAAATGCTGTAGTCATAATCAGTTTCCATTGCATGCATACTTTTATGCGAGTACATATTTTTGATGTAACTCAATAAATATACATAATCAGTTACTTCATAAAAAGCTCTAAGTGGGGTACTTGTTCTCAAATTATGAATTAAGTTAGGGTTGTTCGTGACAACAATATCCAAAGTATTCTTGCCTCTGTTATTTTCACAGACTATCTGTGTCATGCCATGCTATAAAATAATATCTACAAATGCTCCATAGCATGTTTTAGTTGCAATATTAGCCCATGAAATACCAGGAAAGTTAAAATCTCCAATTTAAATATTTTTCATGTCAGGAGTTTTATTTAAGTTCTGTAAATAATATTTCCATTGTGCTCTTACATTCATACTCAGGTTTCAGTGGCACAATACTATCCTGGGGATTTAATAAAATCTGTGTAGGAATAGTGGAAATCCTACATGAAAGGTACCATGGTCGTGTCTGCAGCTCCCCCTCGGCAGTACACATTGCATATTAATGAAGGTGCACTAGTGAGGAAGAGACATATAACATGGTTACAGAATCAATGTAGGGGGTGTGTTACATTGTTCAGAGATGAGTAACACACCCCCTGCACTGTGAAATTGACGGATATTCACTGTATGCCAATGTAATAAAAAAGTTACATTTTTTTGTGTATTTGCGCTGTGCGGTGCTTAGTTGTGGACATGTGCCAGATATCTAAAAATAGAAATCGGATACATTTAATTATGAAAGAAAAGATCAAGTTTAATCATAGCTGAGATGTTTGCATGGTGAGCCACCATGCTCAGTGGTGCTAAAATGTAGTGGAGTATATGTAAATGTATAAGAGTATTTCACACGGCTATGTAGCTGAATGGTTAGCGAGACAGCCTCATGTGCAGTAGGTGCAGGGTTTGAATACACAGACAGGTTATTTTATAAATACACATTCTGAGAATTATTTTAAGTCCCGATGAAATATAGTGTGTTTACACAGACAGGTTACTAATATTATTTTGTAAATACACATTTATGAGATATACACAGATATTTTATTAAGCATTCATTTTGCAAGTACACAATTATGAAATATATTATTAAATCATGCAGTGCTGCACTCAGCTAAGCTACACTAAGCACAGCTAAGCATAGCCAAGCACTACTTAAACTGGGAATGTTTTAGCAGTTCTTGGCTGGTTTGCATATTGCTAAGCTGTGTGAAGCCCTACTAAGCAATGCTGTTTAAGCACTGCTTAGTCCAGCTAAGCTGGTTTGTGCACCACTAGGCATTGCTAAGCATTACCACTTTAAGTCATGCTCAGCTGAGCTCATCAGGTTTGCACAATGCTAAGAGAAGTGCCACATTTTTAAAAATGGCCCAATGATGGCAAAGAGCAGGACAACAGCCTTATTTAAGTTGAACAGGCAGGAATACAGCCAGAATCTGTTGGAGTTTGACCCTTGCAGGAACTATGGCAGGAGTTGGAGAGGGTGAGTGCTTCTGCATGCAGCAGTGGGGCATTCTGGAGTCCAGGGTCATGGTTGGACTCCTTGTAAAAGACCATGGCATCCATCTGCTGGAGGGCCAGTACCAGGGGTCAGAATTCAAATCAGAGACCTGGGACCACCTGGCAAATCATCTCACAAGTGCAACTGGTATCCCCCACAAAGGTGAGCAGGTGCATCACCATTTTGATGACCTGAAGAGTAGGAAGGGGGATCTCTTGGCCACTTGGATCCAAAATGCCAGGATGACAATGCACCTCAAGTTTGTAAGTATTGTTAGCATTGTTTTACCAATAACTAATCTGCATGTGTGATAGACAGGCATACATAATGGTGTGTTTCTCTCTCCACAGCTGCAGAGGAGATAGCTCACAACCTGGAGGCCCATGCAGGGTGCCTGGCCAGGTTGCGCCATGAGTGTGATGCATACAGCTGTATCTTGCAATCTATAGTCATGTAAAAAGAAAGAGTACAGTAGTAACTGGCAGTAGGTATATTCTGTTTTGAGTGACCTGTAATGGATGTGGTCATAGACCTGGACTGATATAAGTGAGTAATGCCAGGTACAGTTCAATAAAGATGAAACCATGAAACCTGCTAATGTTAAGGAAATAAAGTAACTACTGCATTAATAATGTTAAGGAAATAAAAGTTTCTACTGCATTAATAATTTTAAGGAAATAAAGTTCAACTGCATTCATAATGTTAAGGAAATAAAGTTACTACTGCATTAATTGTGAAATTACAGATGTCTTGCAACACTTGCATTATCTGATGTGTTCATGAATAAAGACATTGAGATGTATACCAATCACTGCATGATGTCACCCCTAATAAAGCTGTGTTGTGCAAAATGTGTGTATGTTGAGCTGCTGGTCAAGAAATTGAGTATTACAAGTGCTCTGAAGTAAACATGGGAATAATACCACGAAGTGACTGAAGGTTAGCTGATAAAGCCTGTTTTGCCAAAGTGTAAATGTAGAGCTGTACTACAAGATATGCCACTAGATGGGTTGCAAACTGGCTCAAGGACAGAACCCACATGGTTAGAATTGCTGGAGCCATGTCAGACTCCAAACCAGTTACAAGTGGCGTCCCACAAGGCTCAGTCCTGGGACCTCTCTTGTTCGGTATATATTTCTCAGAGGTACAGGCCAACACGGAAGGACTGTGGCTGACTAAGTTCGCAGATGACTGCAAACTGGGTGCCATAATTGACTCTCCAGCCGACACAAGCATCCTCCAAAAGGGCCTCATAGAAACAGACAACTGGTGCCAGAGCCCTGGCCTCAAGCTAAACGCCAAAAAGTGTATAGTCATCCCCTTTGGCAAAAACAAAGTGCCCACAAATTACCACATAGGTGGTAATCCATTAAGTACAGAAGAAGTAATTAGGGACCTGGGGACCCAAGTTGATAGCAATCTCTCATTTGACAACCATGTGGCCGAAGTGGTTAGAAAAACATTTTATATAGCCCACCTAATCATGAAAGGATTCACATCTAGATCAGGGGAGGTCATCGTGCCTCTTTACTCATCCCTCATCAGGCCCATAATTGAGTACAATGCCCCTTTCAGGATGTACCTTACCAGACACCTGCAGCAACTGGAAAGACCCCAAAAGTACCTCACCAAGAGGATCATAGGGCTCAAACAGATGCCATATGCTGCCCGGTTAAAGAACTCCAGCTCTACTCAGTGGCATACCGCCTGCTCAGAGGCAATCTGTGCCTGATGTATAAAGCCATGTCCAACCCGGAATTAATGGACATGCTGCACCTCAGAAAATCCAAATCCCATCGAGCTACGCACTCGAGAGACTTGAACCTCAGCACTGAAATAAATAGGACATGCTGGAGGGACAGATTCATAACCCAGAGGCTCCCTTCACTCTGGAATAAAATCCCAGTCCAGGTTAGGCAGAGTCCCTCATTGACTCTCTTCAAGAGGAATCTTGATGAGTAGATGGGAGATCGTAGATTTACCCCGGGTATCACTTTTGTGTCACTGTTAGACAGAGGCACAGTATACTAACCTCAAAAAAGGGCATAGCAAAATTAATTTAAAATGGGTGGCGAAAGCCAAACACACTCTGGCTAGGCTTATAAATGCACTAGGGCAGATAGCCTAGTATGAACCTATGAACCTATGAACCTATATAATGCATTATAGTTGTTCTGCACTAAGATCCGAACCTAGAATAGGAACAGCTATGGTATAATAGTGTGTATCACAGGATTGTCTTGTGTTAACCATTGCATTTCAGCTATATGCATTCCTGAACTTAGTTATGCTGCTGCAAGCAAGTATGAAACTGTAATAGCTGTAGACTGCAAATATACCATCTGCAGCTGTATGTGGTTGAGGTAGGCAACCCAGCACTCCGATATGGTGTGTACACATCACATATATTTCCACTCATTAGGGGTTAATTGTCTACACTTGCATTCCATGTATTAATGCACAGTTCACCTACTTTCTCTGTCATGCATGAATAGCATGCATGTGTGTCCAGGTGTCACTGCAGTCTTGTATAACACTCTACCTTTATTACCAGGTCACAGTGTTACCAGGTGAGCTCTAGGCATATATCAGTCAATCAATATTCAGCAGTGGCTCAGTGACTCAGTTTGATAAACCCAGGTTTGATGTACATTTTGGCACACACAGACCAGGGATTGAATCCAGGAACAGGTACTACTAAATATTTATGGAGAGAGTTATGTATTATTATTAAGAGATGTTCTCCCCATAGGAATTACAGGTAAATAGTAGCTGTTCAAATTTGTTACTAATTTGTATGTCCAGATGTACCAGAGTGTTAACAGCACTGCTCAGCAAGGTGATAAGACTTCAGTAAATTAAACGTCAACAAGTACAATAGTAATACAAGTTAGTAAAACAAATAAAACTGTTTACTCTTGGTACAGCTGTATGCCTGGTGTGTCTGTGAATATCTGCTGATAGTCTAACCCCATACCTGCCAAGGACAGCATAATAAGTGTAAACTCTCTGTACTGTGCACGGTACATGTCTCTCAAGTGTCATGCTGTCATGGACTCTCATCACTATTGACAAATCCCTTGGGCACAGATTTAACATCCACTTTATTTATCTCAATAGCACACTATATCAGTCCACAGTACACCTTGGTAGTCACATATGTTCCTCTGACATGTAATAGTCCCCTGTAGTTGTGTACCTGTAGGTGTTACAGCTTGGCCCATACTGTCCCATGCAGATAGCTTGAAAGGTATGTTGGTGCTACAGAAGCTATAGGGCACTTGTATATATAACGTAAGGACAGACTTCTAAAGTATATAACAGTATTGTTAAAAACAATATAGTCTATACGTGTAGTAATGGAATGCCATTCTCTCTCCACCCACCCCTTATCTGCATCATAATTTATTATTGCTATACATTGGGTATGGTTTACATTTAACATATTGTTCTCAAAACATTATGTGGGCTTTGTGTTTTATTATTGTTATATATTACAAGGGTTGCATGCTAACATATGTTGCTGAACTACCTATGATGTTGGCCTTATGCCATAACTGTTACTTGCATGCTGTTACAATACTTACTGTTATCCTACTTATTGTTGTGTTCCATATGATATGCAATGTTATCTTACTGGGTTATTTGCAACATCCTGGCATGCTGTTATAACTAATGTTTAAATGTTCTGTTCATTACTAACCTATACACTGTGAAAAACCTCAACACCATAGCTCAACTGAGTAGGCCGGTTCCTGGTGATCTGCCTACACTACCTCAGCCAGCCGTGGAACTGGGTCCCAGCATGTCTGGTACAAAACCTGGTGCTGTATCCCTCCACTGGTCCTGCACCACCTACAAGTGGAACCTCTTTAGGGGATGGGACCTGTCCCTCCCAGGAGCGGGAACAGAGAGGGAGTTGTCACACAGTGACAGCTACCAGGGATGGTTCACAGGATAGTGCAGTGTGGGTTCAATGATTGCCTGCACTGGATTGAGGGCAAACTGGCCAACCTGGATGGACAGACTGGCCCTGGCACCCAGCCACCTGTACAGCCAACCTTGGGGCAGTGAAGGATCAGTGGTGACTCCCCATGGATGAGGAGCTCAGTCCCACTGCTGCCATCTGGGGACACATGGCTCTCCGATTTTACAACACCCTCCCCTTCCAAGGTGTTTACTCCCTTCATGTGTCATACACCATCTCTGTATGCTGTCTAGTCTGCAAATGCTACATCTCCTACCCAATTTAGCTCCCCACATATACCTATATCTCTTCCCCAACATTCCACTCTCTCCTTTTAAAAAGAAAAATGGGCATCTGTCCCACAAACAAAATATCGCCCCATACATAGCTCTCCATTTTGCACTCGCATTCACTGGATGCACTTTAAACATTACATGCATCAATCAACACATTTATGATGACAAAAAATAATGGACTTCACTGAAATAGTCACACCTTGCAAGAACAGTTGACTTATTTATTAACCACACAAGTAATTGAGTGCTTTCATCCACAAGAATGTGGACTTCATCAGAATACTTGTCATTAATTAATTACAGCTATTTATATGCTGTTTTGTGCCAAAATACAAATTCTACCAATTAAAATATATTTTATATATTTAAAACATATTTATATAAAAATGTATGTATATGTAAAAATTCATTCATCTCAATGTGCATATACAAACATATTAAATGTCTTTCAACATATATGTCTTTCAACATATAAAATATAAAATTGTTATAAAAATATTGTATAAAATGTATTTTACTGTATTAATACATAATAGTTTGTCATTAAAATTAATATGATCATTGTCCTAATATCAAAAGGCCATACACTATCACAACACACCATAAAACTACACCATAAAATATTCATCCCTTTATGTACCACATTTTTTTCTTTCTTTCCTATATGCACAACTGTAAGATAGGTTTAATTGTAATATAATCATTGAGGCCAGGACCATTTAAAGCATCAGTTAACAACTGCCACCTAGTTTCCTTGTACTCCAACAATACCTTAAGGTTACCCCCTCTTTGACCCATTTTAATCTGCTGCAATATTGCAAATTTAAATATATGCCCTTCCCCTTTCATCTCAATATGCCTGTACAGGGCATTGGTCTTATCTTTTTTAGTTATATTGTATAGATGGTCATATATCCTATTATTGAGACTTCTTTCTGTTTTCCCAATGTAGTAACAAGGACAGGCCATACATTTAGCCATATATATGACACCTTTAGAATTGCAATTCCCCTGTATAAAGGTATCAGGTAAAGTTGACAGCTGCAAAGACTGTTGAAGAATGTCCAGAGCTGTGCCACCTACTTCTGGCATGGTTGTCACAAAACCTATTCTGTGTGCTGAAGTACTGACAAGTCAGTACAGTTTGAGATTAGAAAAGCATGGCAGATAATTCAGTGTCACACGTCATATCCATCTGAATACACATGTGCATGCAAATCCTGTGAAACAGACTATATGCATGCAAATATGTCTTGCAAATACAACTGCTATACTATTGACTCAGTAGATCAATCTGTTACATTCCTAGCATGCTTTACATTTTGCCAACCACAGTCTTGGCTTCCATTCCAGTCTGTTGCATGTCAAGTACATGCTTGCCAAAACAACATATAAATGATTGAGCCATGCAATTTTAAGCAGAACTGGTTGCTGCTACTGCAGTCAGTGCCACCCATATTAGCACGTCAAAGGCCTATAGGATGGGACACACTTCAGAAATATGTATAGGTGTCATAAATGTCACCTACCACACTCTGGATGGCACTATTACATAACATATGTACCTGAGGCACATGCCTCACCTGGACTGTTCTGGGTACCCTCACCCTGGCCATGCTTTGACAACAGAGCTGTCACAGCTCTCTCATTAACATATACAGCTTGCTGTCCCCCAGTATGTTCACAATCCCCAGTATGACACCTTGGCAGAATGCAGCAGCTGCAGCTTGCAACATATGCAGCAGTACGTTCAACTACCTGCTACAGACCTACTATACTTCCCAACCACCTAGAACAGAAGATCCACACAACACCCATACATAAAGGGGTGAGTGGTAATCATCAAGTGACAGGGACATGTGTCACAGTTTTCCCCTAAAAACATACACAACTGATAGACCAGCAGCTACTGCAGCAGCATGCATATTCTGATGCAAATGATGTGTGACACTCACATCTATCTATCCCCTTATTGACCTCAACCCACATTGTTAAATAGTAAACTGCCACATAATCAGAAAGTCTGTTCGCAATGGCGAATCATAGCATGCAAAACTGTGAACGTATCACATAAATCCAGACAGTGGATAGTATTTCTATCTACCCTCTATAATGCTGTGTCCCCACACCTCAATAATGTTCATCTCACAGGCCAGGAAAAGGGCCAAGGCCTACATGAAGTCCTTAAATATAGCACTGTGGTGTCATGCCATTGCCTAATGAAAATCCAACCAAGCTGTTCTGGAAGCAATTAGCAAGTGTGAGCCACAGATAGGTGCATAGGCAATCACCTCTTCATGAGCATTACCTACAAAAGGCAAGCTGCTGCCTATGGTAAACAGGTCTGTGACTTTCTTTACGAAGACAGACTGTGATATTATAGGCATTATACTACAGGACGTCTGCACATAAAGGAGTACAGCACTATACCAGGTATGTAATAGAACTCCACATGTAATGGGATGCAGATGGAGGACGCAATTATGGAAAATAGGGATTACAACAGTAGGTCTGTAGTAAATATCTTGGAATGACATGTTGCTGTTAGTCAGCTGTCCAGCACCTACAGGCTTCCCTTTTGGCTCTGTCTGCTGTGACATACATCACAGCTCTGGCCCTCTGAGTCCCTTCAACAATGGTCAGCTCATGTACAAATGCTACTGGACTGTGTTTTAGACAATAGTGACAGTAAGTACTGGTGGATACAGCTGGCATATCACATGTGGTACTGTCAGTCAGTCTGTGAATGTCACACAGGCATAGTTCAAACATTGCCCAGGTGTCCTTGACTGTTCCTGATGTACCCTGACTAGGTCACTGTGTACTCCACACCTATATGTCATTGCTTGAGAGCTATGGCTAGCATACCTGTTGACACCCTACAGCAGGACAGCAGGTTATAGCCAATAGTAGTGGTGGATCACAAGCCTGGCCTCAGCAAAATAGTGTACATATCAAGCATACAACATAAGAGAATGAATACAGTACCAGATATTACTGTACCATAACTGTATTCTGAGGGGTCTGGTGTGTGACAGCCAGATTCCCTCACAGTCTGAGAACAACCATTACATATTGTCCAACTGTTTGCCAGACATCCACATTTGTCTGGCAGAGGGTCCACATATATCAGGCAGATGTACACATTCTGCAAACATACAGGGAGGATACCCTACAACATGTTTGCAGTGCTCTCTGTCATTGGGTCACACAGATGTTGCTGGACTGTCCCCATACACTTGTAGTACTACAAACCTATTTGTCAGCTGCTGGCTGTTTGACATGGTACTGGGACATCGACCATAGGGGCCACACCACAGCATATGACAGTGATGGGTGTGGAGACATAACACAGTCCGTCACTGCACACAGGGCCATAGCTGGTATACCTAGGATCATAAGAGGTTACTAGGTTATTGGCCCTGAGGCCCTCATAAGACTAGCCCAGAGTTTAGCCCATGTTTATGCAAGTTAGCA
This sequence comes from Protopterus annectens, assembly GCF_019279795.1. Lineage (NCBI taxonomy): Eukaryota > Metazoa > Chordata > Ceratodontiformes > Protopteridae > Protopterus > Protopterus annectens. The sequence goes on along the minus strand of NC_056735.1, from coordinate 613,101,671 downwards.
CCCAATGCCCCAGTCCAACAGGGATACAGGTGGTATCCCAATGGTGTGTGTCCTGTTTTCCATCCAGTTATCCAGGTTTCACTTAAAAAGGGGTAAAGAGGTACTCTGCCTAATGTGTCAGGGTGTCCATTCCACAGTTGGGTGAGTGTTTGGGACACACATCTAACCCGCCAACAAGTCCTGCTGATGTCACAGACCAGGTTGAGGGCACATGTTTGGGTTACTAGAGTGGAGATTAGCTTGCGGATGTACAGCAGTCCCATCAAGATGGAGTCCGTGATCACCTTGTATGCCAGACAGAGGTCACTTCTGAGGAGTATGTATGAAACTGAGTAGAGGGATAGGGCTTTTAGCTTATCTGTGTATGGTAGATGTTTGAGGCCCTGGTATTCCCTGGTGTGGAACCTCTGTGGTCTCCCCAGCTGCTGCATGTACTTTGTGAAGTACATGATGAAAGGGGCATTATACTCAATAATGGGCCTTACTAGGGAGAAATACAGGGATGTTATGACCCCCATGTCTCTGGATGAGATGCCTTTACGTATGAGGTGGGCTATGTAGAAGGTTTTCCTTACAACGAAAGCAACATGGTGGTCAAATGTCATGGTGCCATCAACCTGTGTGCCCAAATCCCTCACAACTGATTGCATGCTTAGGACATTGTTAGTAATGTCATAATTTGTGGGGATATCACTCTCCCCAAGGGGATGACACTGCATTTTGTGGTATGCAGCCTGAGGCCATGTGTCTGGCACCATTCATGTGTCTGCGTGAGACCATGTTGGCGGATGTCCACATCACTAGGGGATTTGTTGACACCAACCAGCATTCAGTCTTCTGCAAATGTGGTCGGTCATAGCCCACTGGTTGTACCCAGCACCTCAGAAGAGTAGATCACACATAACAGAGATCCCAAGACAGAACACTAGGTTATGCCACTAGTTACCGGTCAACTGCTTGAGGTGGCTTCCCCTATATTGACTAGGTGGATGCTGTCAGTGCACCAGTGTGCTACTCATCTTCTAACATATGGATCAATGCCTAGATGAGAGCATATATCTATTATGGCCAAGTGGGAAATACTGTCAAAGTCTTTGGTCAGGTGAAGGTAGGTGTGCTCTGTCTCCCTCTCATCCATGGCTTTGGTGACTGTGTCAAAGAAGTCGACCAAATGTAACAGACATGATCTCCTCTTGACAAAGCCAAACTGTGGGTGATTGAGTATGTGAAGGTCGCCAATGTCCTTGTTAATGAGGTTCATCATAATCTATCTGTTCCATGACCTTGCAGATCAGGCTAGCTAGGCTGATGAGACTATAATGTTCCAGATTGTTGGACGCTCCACCTTAGTGTAAAGGGATGACAGTGGGTGTCCTCCACTCGGCTGGGGCAAAGGCGGTATTCAGGCTTTGGTTGAATACAGTGTCTAATAGTGCTGCAGGTTCATGCTTTAGGTCATGTTGGATGCATCCTGCAATGTGATTGGGTCTTATGTAGGCTGTATTGCATGACTTTGAGATCGCAGCAATGACCTGTTCCATAGATATAAAGGGAAGGGGACAGGTACTGGGGATGTCCTGATGTACTGATGGGGGAACAGGGGGTGAGGCTTTCACTGACTCTGTCAGGCAGCAAGTTTGCTATATCTATAGCACTTGTATATTCGGTGTCCTTGACCACAACTTCTGAGCAGATCTGGGTGCCTCCTTTGAGGTTGCAGACATATGTGAAGAAGGAGATATGACTGTCTGTAGTGGATGTTGCCAATATATGCTCGGAGTTTGCTTTGCAGGATTTCAGTACTGCTCTTATTTGCTTGTTCAGGCTAAGGAGACATTGCTTCAAATTGGGCACCTGCTCCTTCTTGGTCTTGGATAACAATATTTCACTCCTGTTATAGAGTCTATTTATTGCAGATGTCCACCAGACAGGTTTACTTATCCTTGCAGAGGATGATGTAGTCCTGTTGGGTATACCTGACTCTATGTTTTGGTGTAATTGTGGATATTGCTGCCAGTTCCTACAGAGGGGGAGGGCACTGTGAAGCTGTTTATACCATCCCTCAGGAGGCTGTAATCAACTTTGGAGATGTGTGTATGTCTGACTCTAGCTAGATGGGTATTGTGGGAGATGGTGTCTGCAAATGTGACCACTTTATGGTTGGTTTTACCAAAGAGGATGATACTGTAGGGATGCTGCAGTGGTTAGTCATGTTGTTTAATATCAACTCCAAGAGATTTTCTCCTCATGTGGGGGTAGCAGCTAGCTGTACCAAGGTGTTTGCATTGCCAAATTCCATGAATGTCTGGGTATTTGTTTGCTGCCATGAGTAGTTCTCCCTATCTATGTTTGGGTAGTTAAAGTCACCCAGGATCAGAGTACAGAGTTGAATCCTGATAGAGTTGAACAGGTCCATATAGGCAGAATGAGCTTCCTAGTCACATGTGGGGGCCAGTAGCTAGCTATGATTTGGACAGGGGTCTTGGCAATGATTAACTGCACCTGGAGTGTCTCCTGTGTGTCTCACTGTTTGACCACCCTGGAGATGTGCATGTCTTTCATATGTAGTGAAACCCCACATCCCTTGGCTTTACTGCTCACACCTTGGCATCTGACTGTATGATAGGATGGGTGATCATGTAAGGCTGGGGTGCTCTCTGCAGCTTTGAACCATGTGTCTGTGACTGCACAGATGTTAGTATTTTCCAGGGTTAAGACTGCTTGCAATGAGTGCAGATTCATGTTTAGACTCATAGCATTTAGCAGCATGGCCTTCAATTAGTGATTTGTTGACAGTTTTATGTCGGTAGTGTCAGTGTTACCACTTTCCCTAATAAAGGCACTATGGGAGTGGCAAAGACCATGGTCAGAAGCCTGAAGGCCAGGTAGACAGATGGAGGCCTTCTCTGGAAAAGCATCATAGTCTGTTGATCATATCATCCCAGGCTGTCAGGTACTGGATCCCCTGGAATGGCACCAGAAACCAAGCCAATTCTTGAGGTCAATCATTTCCTGACTGTACTGCAATGTCATTCTGGGTGATGGCAGAATGCTGATTAAGGCTAGGGACATGCCTGCCAGAGACACATAATCAGCGGGCTCAGTCATGTCTCACGTCATATAGTTCAGGGAGGTATGTCTCAGGTCAGGCACTCAGCATGGACTATGACAGACTCATAACAGTACCTGTTGTTGAGAAACAGCAGTGCATAATTGATATGGCAAATTCTGGCACCTGAATGACAAGTAACTGTGACCTTCCCCATATACAGCCTGGTGCAAGGCACATCTGTGTGTCTCATAGTGGAGTCTCCTATGACTAATATGTTTGATTTATGGTGACTCCCTAGTGGCTGTGGGACACAGGTGTGTGGCTATGTGTGGTATGTGGTGCAGAGGGCTGTGGAGCTCACGTGTGATTTTGCCTCGTAGGTCTCCTTTGTTTGGGGATGTTTATGTTGAGGACCGCCGCATATGTGGGTGTGTGTTGTGTAGGTGTTGGTGGTTTGTGAGGTGTACTAATTGTGTTGACAACCTTTCTGGAGCCAGATATGTGGCCTTGAGAGGGAAAGAGCATGGACTGTAGGTTCCTAATGTCATTGCATCTCTCACAAATTGTGTTCCTTGGTGTTATTTGTAGATGGTTGTCCATTTACATGAGGCGGTTGCTACACTGTGTCAGGATACTCATATCAACCAGACTAGCAGGGGAAACTGTAGGATATTGTCCAGCCATATTTGTCAGAATATGAGGGAGGAAGGCCAGGGAGACTGAAGGGGTGGACCTACAGCCCAGGTACTTAAAACAAAAGTAGGAGGCTTACACTAACACATGTAGACAGGCTATAAACAAGCAGTAATAGGTGCAACAGAAAAGATGCAGTTGAACACCTTAGAGAACATGCAGTAAGTAGCAGGAAACAGCAGGATGAGGAGGGAAGTGCATGATGTATTGCCACTATGTTGCTGATAGCCACATACATACGGTGGTGATAAATGGCAGGATATGATGTGGGAGTTAGCGGAGGATATTGCTGGCAAATGTGAATATGCAGGGTGTGTACATAATGGAGAGCAATGTATGTGGTCTTATGACATGTTCCACTCTTCTTCTCTTTCAGGAGTGATGCACAGATAGAGGAACCCACCTTTTTCTACAGCCGAGAATGAAGTTATAGTTGACGGCCTCACACTGCATCATGCCATCCTGCTATTGAGGAGTCACCATAATCAGGAACAAAATGCTGCACTGTGGGCAGACCTTGCTGCATCAGTAAATCATGTCAGGCTACAGGAAAGAAGCTATGAGCAGGTCCGACAGTGGGCCACAGACATGATAAATGCTGCACGGCAAAAGGCCGCAGTTGTGGCCAGGGACCATGCTGGCACTAGTGAAGGGCCTGCAACACAACAACCAGTCTCGGCCACAGAGGAATTCCTGGCAAATGTGGGTTCAGCCACCAGCTCACAAGCATCCATCACCCCATACATCATGGAGGTGGGTGGCACAGCTTCCATAGAAGAGAAACATCCAGGTAAGCCTCCTGTGTTCATCACTTTAATAGTGTAGCAGTCATAGTTGCAGCCTCTGCATACCTGTACACAGATGCCAGGTCAGTCTGCATTTGAGGGGGGGGGGTTGTAACACACACGTGTGCATGCATACTCAGAATGTCATCAATGTGGGTAGTATCACAGTTTGTACTATGCATGTTGATATACGTACATATTATCCTGTACCAATGCCACATTTGTGTTTGCTGATAATACCTCTCCCACACAATTCCATAGGTAGATCTGGTGTGGCAGGAGTCCAACATCCTGTAGTCAGTGAGTGTGAAACTCTTTTATTATGGCTCATTTATACCCTATGAATGTTAAGGGCTGCCAGTTTGTTGTGGACACAACTGTTAAGCTTAGCCATATTACAATACTTGTATGTTCAGTTGTGGAAGGGTACACTGCAGTGCATTGAATTGGTAATCACAGTAGCATATTTTCAGGAACTGTAGCATATTTGCATTTATTTTTGTGAAGGTGTATGTAGTCTGCTATGCAGGGGGCAATAGTATGGTGGAAACGAGTGCACTGTGTTTTAGGTGAAGGTCTATCACATACACTGACATGTCGCTTATCTCACAGGTGTATAATACTGGCAACATTAACCAGATGTAGCTGCTCAGAATGTTGTTAAGGGCCTGTCTTCTCTGTGTTTGTTGTGGTCTGCTTGTCTGTTGTGCATGAGATCATTAATAAGGTGTGGTATGTATAATGTAGTTGTGGCACATCACCTGTATGTGTGTGTGTGTGTGTGTGTGTGTGTGTGTGTGTGTGTGTGTGTGTGTGTGTGTGTGTGTGTGTGTGTGGATCAGCAGACATAATAGCGCATGAATTAATGTAGTCATGTTGTCTTCCTCATCACTGGTGGCCATTGGAGTTGGAGTCTGTCCTACTCACAACTGGATGTCAGTGTCTCATCAGATGATGATGATGGCCATAGTGAGGCACAGGTGGCGTTGTTGGGGGCTGAATCTGTTCCATGAGTTAACATCTCACTTCCTCCCTCAATGTCCCCGCACACAGTCAGTATGCTCACATATACCCAGTCCCCTGTGACCATATATATTGGACAGTCAGAGGGTGGTGGCGTCGAACAGTAGAGCGTGGCAACTATGGAATATACCTCTGTAGACACTAGCCATAGCCAGAGAGCTGGTGAGGTCCCACACAGGCAGATTGACAAGGGTGCTCGAAGGTTGTCTGCTGCCCATCCACCACCTGTCACAAGTGTCACATCACAGTCACTCGACGCATGATTTGGTCCATCATGGAGGCACAGGCACAGTCTGAATGCAACACCAAATGGATTCTCAGGATCATGGATGCATTACTGTCTAGCATTCATGACTCAATCCACAACACTGGTGATGCCATGCTTCATTTCGCCGATGTAGTGGACAGATGGTGGGGGGTGAGACATTGTCTGTCCTTGACCAAGCATTGTTTGTGCTGGAACATGTGGTGGGAGTAGGGCATCAGACATGTGGATGTAGATCAGCACCAACATCAGCTGAGAGTTCACATGTTCATGCACAGTCACAATCCCATAGTGGTGGTGCCACCAGCACTACAGAATGGAGGGTGCTGTCCATACCACAGTGTGGCAGATCATGGGCATGTGGTCCTGGGTGGTCCTGTGAGGGACAATTACCCAGCAGACACTAGTCACCATCAGCAAGTACTACTGTATCTGACCCTGGGGATGGTGGTGCCAGTGCCACTCCTGGCAGAGCCATTTCCCATGTTTGTGACCAGAGACAGTGAACTGTACATTCTACCATGTACAGTCCACAGCTGTCCAACATACCCTTGTTTGATTGTATACGTGCACACACACACACACACACACATCACTGTCACATGTAGGTCACCAACAGACACACACAGCTCCTCTCCATGGCCCAGCTGACCAGCCCCCTCCAGACACAACCACACATAATGTCAACTGTGTGGCACAGCATAGGCATTTGGCAACCCCACACCACACCCTGTGCATGTGATGATACCTGTGCCACATCCCTGTCATCCATTCCATCAATGCAGGGACATGCAAATATGTGTCTGATACACTGGATGACTATAGTACATTTAATGACAGTTTGTAGTGCAGTAGTGTTAGTAAGGTGCTGTCTGTTGGCATGTGTCATGAGTACACATCACAGTGTATGTACCTTTGTTCCATGATGCTGCATTGGTGGTAGTATTGCTGACTGACTGTTGTCTACCACACCTTTTTCTGGTTCTGGTTCAGGGGTCTGTGTGTCTATTCTATGGAGAGCTGGTGCCAATACAGCAGCTTAGGATGGCATGGTGGCAATGCAGAAATGTGACTTTGCCAAGGGATGGCTGTATATGTGCATGGTTACCTAGGTGTGTATGTGTAGAACAGTGTGTCAGGGACAATGGGGGCAGGCAGCATAATCCAGCATGCATACCCCGTGACACAACATGCTACTCTTAATACATGTCACCTGGGAGTTCAGTAGGATCATAGGTTCATAGGATCATAGGAGGTTACTAGAGTATTGGCCCTGGGGCCATTACAAGCCTAGCGATTAGTTTATCCCCACAAAGAAACATCAGTCAGCACCTGTTGGCCCTGTCAGTGAGGGACACGGGTGGGACCCCTGGGACAGATTTGTGGTTTCCTATCCACTCATCATGGTTGCACTTGAAGAGGGTCAGCATGGTACTCTGTCTGACGTGTATGGGAAGTGTATTCCTAAGACAGGGCAGCCTCTAGGAGACAAACCTGTCTCTCCAGCAGGTTGTGTTGATATCACATATCAGATTCAGGCCTGTCATACAGGTACTGTATGAGGAGTTAGACTTATGGATATGGGGTAGCTGAAGTATGGCAGTGTCCAACATTGCCTTGTAGGCATGACACAGTCCACCTCTGAGCAACCTGTCCGATACCGAGTGGAGCAATAGTGATTTGAGCCTGTCTGCATGAGATGGGTATTGGAGACCATGGATTACCTTTGTGAGGTATTTCTGGCACCTTTCCGGTTGGTGCAGATGTATGGATAGGTACATGCTAAATGGGGCGTTGTAGTAAAATATTGGTCTATGGAGTGAGAACTATAGAGAGGTAATGACCACCTTTTTTCTGGATGCAATCCCTTTACCTGTGAGATGAACCATGTATAAGCCTTTTCAGACCACTGCCGCTACATGATGGTTGAATGCGAAATTGTTATCAACCTGAGTACCCCGGTATCTCAACACAGGCTGTGTGTTTAGGGGGTTGCCTTTGCTGTGGTAAATGGTGGAGCCGTGTCTTTGCTGAATGTTATGATGATACAGTTTGTTTGCATTTAGCTTGAGACCAGGACCTTGGCACCAGTCTGTAGTTGATGTAAGACCCTATTGCAGTATAACATCATTTGGGGAGTCAGTGACAGACAGCACCGAACTTACAGTTGTCCACAAACCTGGTCAGTACCTACAAATATAGGTGGTGGCAAGTAGCATTCATGCCTAGTTACATGTGGAAATAGATAAGTAACCAGAACAGCCAACTGATAAAAACGAATGAAAGCAACCAAAACTGTTCTTAGTAACAGCACGTAAGATCACAGGCACTGGATGTATGAATAAAATCCACTGTATTCAATAAAATACAATGTTTTTTTTTTTTTTTGTTTTTTTTGCCCAATGTGGGACACTTTTTGTAGTAACATGAGAGTTGGCAGGACAAACCATACCCACGGCAAGTACCACATCTTGCAGTTTTTGTACCTAATTTAACAAGTGGTGTTATAACTAATTAAGACTTCCCTCATTGTGGAAGCTATGAGAGAAAGGAACACAACTTGATACACTGTGGCCTGAATATATCTTTAATAAAATTGGGAAGGGACAGCAGCTGCATGACACTCAGTTAAAAATATACAGTCCTGATGAACAGAAAAATATAGCTATAGAAACTTCAAATTGATAATCTGGTCTTGGTTGGAACAGGTAGAAGAACCTGTATTGTTACTGAAACTAGAAAACCCAGATTATTAAATTAGTGAAAGTCAGCCCAGAAACTGAAAGGAAATATCACATTGTATATGATATGAAACCTTGTCAGAAGATTCCAGCCATTAAAGTAATAAACAGTGTGGAGCCAGAGATGGATAGATGGATAGGGATAAAGTCACTAATAGAAACAAGGGAATCTGATCACTCATTCTGATAGTCCATTCCATGGGCCTACAATCCTCCCTATGATTAAGTACTTTTTTGACCAAGGGAGTAATTGTTCCACTACAATCTGGATCCTTTGCCTCTCTTAGGTTACTCCTTTTAATCATTTCAGATATGATCATGTGTAACTATAATAAGCTTCCTCTTCTTTCTTATGCCTCTTGTGAGATCACCAGCTCCTGTAGTAGTCTCTGGTCATATGCTTTCCCTTGCCTTCTCATACATTCCACCAATATTTTTTCTAAGCTCATTCAAGTAGCCTGATGTCCACCTCCTGCATGGCCATCATAGCTTCATGCAGTACTCATGTTGTGGACTGGCAAAAGACCCCTTTTTGTAGTGGACCACTGCTTGTTTGTTTCTGGAGTCTGTCTCCCCTAGGTGTACATCATAACACTCTTTTCACTGCTGGTACAGCTCTTTTAGCCTGCTCTTTGTGGTCCACTGGGAGTTAAGTGAATACATTCCCACATCATTTCTCTGCTTTATCTCCATCAGTTCTTTTCTCATAGCTGATACATGGGTTTATGAGACCCAGTTGTAGTAGTCTGCATTAATCTGAAAACTGAACCTTAGCTACCTTTTTCTTCCTACTTGATTAGACTTATACACAGAAAACCACTTAAAAACAATAGGCAGTGGAGAAATTAAACAATGATTCAACAGTCAAACAAGAATCAGCTGTTTTTAGCATTAAAAATTTTAATCATATGTTTCTGTGACTTCTTCAGAAACCAAATGAAAAAACACAATATTTAAACAATCACTAGCCAATGAGGTCACATACCGAATTAACAAAAAAAAGTCAATTAATCACTTAAAGCTATAACAATAATAAATATAAATAACACACTAGTACAAAGTATATAAAATATATGTCAAAAGTTAAGTACCATCTGCACTTTTATCATTTATACTGCCCTTAAGTCTTTTATCTTAAAAAAAACATTTAATATTAATACTCTCATTCTACCCAGGATACTTATCTGCATTTAATTTGATTTGCCACTGGGTCTTAACACTTTATAATTTGTTTTTTATAATTTCCTTCTCTCATATCCTTTGGAATTTGTTGAAGAATTGCAACCATATTTTTATAACTGTTACAAACCTCTGAGTGTTTATATAAGGCATTATTAATATCTCTAGATTTAATAGAGTACAAATGGTCTTTTATTCTGTATTCCAGCCTGCAAGTAGTCATTCCTGCATAAAAAGCCTGAATGCCTGAACATAGCAAAATACACCACACCAGTCAATTTACAAATGTTTTTATATTTTATTTGTATAGTATAATCTATGTGCTCCAGGGCAATATAGGGACTAACATAAGTAAACCTGCATACTTTGCATATGCCACAGGTATACATTCCTGTATCTTTGTCGCTGTAAGGAGGTTTTATTTCTATCTTATCGCTCAGTAACAGTTTTTTTCACAATTATAACTGTTACATACAAATTTAGGAATATCCCCAGTAGTTTTAAATACTTCAGAATTCCTTCTAAAACCTTCCAGTTTCTACAGACAATGTCGCTAATAGCATAGCAGTCAACAGATGTGTCCAACGTAAAAACTGGGTTTGTAACTGTCACTAGTTTAACAAAGGTAGTTTTAATTGTTTCAATTGTATCACTATCTTCGAGTAACATAGGTTTAAACATAATCTGCCTTTTCTTACAAACTTCTTCAGCCACTCTACATAAATATTAATGATTATATCCTCTATTCTTAAACATGGAAGTAATATTTAATACTATCTTTTTATAATGATTTTCTCTAGTGGTCATCCTCAAGGCTCAAATAAATTGGCACTTTGGAATATTCTTTTTAATAAATATTGGATGACCACTCTTATAATGCAAATAGCTATTTGAAAACATGTCTTTCCTATATATTTTACTATAAATCCTCATACTAATCAGATTCCATTGTAAAATATCCAAAAAATGGACCTCTGTCCCAACCTCTCCTGTATGGCCATCATGACTGTATGCTTTTTTGTAGAGGACCACTGCTTGTTTGTTTCTGGAGTCTGTCTCCCCTAGGTGTACATCATAACACTCTTTTCACTGCTGGTACAGCTCTTTTAGCCTGCTCTTTGTGGTCCACTGGGAGTTAAGTGAATACACTCCCACATCATTTCTCTGCTTCATCTCCATCAGTTCTGTTCTCATAGTGGATACATGGGTTTTTGAGACACAGTTACAGTAGTCTGCATTAGTCTGAAAACTGAAATTTAATTACCTTTTTTCTCCCTACTTGATTAGCCTTTTCAATGTTTTTCTTAGACTTTCCCTTTCATCCTGCATTACTGAAACTGTTTTGTGTCATCACCAAATACAGTGATTCTAATTTCTCTTTCATTAGATATGTCAAAAATGAACCCATTAAAAAGTACCAGATGCCAAGCTAATGCATATATAGTAATCTTAATACTTACATCCAGTACTACACACACCAATGCTCTTACCACAATCATCTGTATCCCTCTAGCACTGTAGTTTTCAGTCCTAACCCAACCACTGCAATTTTTTACTAGCAAACTCCTACATGGGTTCAAATCACAGGCCCTAGTGAATTTCAGTTAGACCTTGTCTACTGGTATTTCTATTCCAGTTTCTCATGTAACTCAGCCATAAGACTAAAAATGGCTTGACTGATAATCTCATTCAAACCCACATTGGTTGTTACCTCAGACATTGTTATCCTCTGGAAAGGAGCCAGTCTTTTTCAGAGGATTCTTTACATGACATTCCTTGGCACCACTATTAGCCTAGTAGTTCCCTGAATTTTTGTTAGACTGTACCCTGACCAAGGATACTGCACGTCTAGTCCCTAACATGTCCTCACTGGGTAATGATCTGTTAAAGATTTCCATCAGGGAATTCACTGGCACATTAAATCAATTTCCTGACCTCTCTCTCTACCCTGGAGCCCATCTAGTGTTCTGCCCACTGTGCCTAGCACACTCCCCTCTCTTTCTTTTGTAACAACTGTGAAAAGTATTCATACAACATCTCTGATTTATCTTGCCATCTTGTATATCCCCCATCACTAATCTGCATGGCAAAGTATAACTATGATCTCCACCTTTCTGCAATATGCCTAAAAAGACTTAGTTCCACTTGTCCCCTTCTGCCGACTGCCTTTCAGTTTGCCCCATAACTGCCTCCATATGCTTATTCACATTTTTGTTGCCTCTTTGTGTTGTTTGCATGCATATTCCTACCACTTCCCTTCCACAACCTGTCTGCTCTCTCTATTGTGATAACCACTAGACTCATATTTCTCATAGCCACATTGGCTTTTTCCTCTTTTATTCTTTTGTCTTTTCCTCATCCTTTCCATGGTTTATTCTCAGAGCTGTCATCTCCCTGATCTTCTTGTAGTTTTCTACTCATTATTGACCTTGTTCCCAAACTCATCCTTATCTTTTCCAAAGGGAATCCTATACAGTCATTGCAGTCACTGGCTCTACTCTGTGCATAACACTGTAAGATACCAGAAGTTGCCTGGATGGAAGTGAGGGGCTGGCAAAAAAAGTAATACAACATAGTAGAATATAACTTTTGGGCTGTCACCTAGCTATTAAACAGCACTATATAGGCCCAGTTACGTGTCTGTGAAACAGATATACTTACTCTCAACGTGGATCATTACAATATCAGCAATAGCAGGAAGGTGGGGAATTGGAATGCCAAGTCTTTACATAGCTGGCATAGTGCCAGTGGTTGCATTTGGGAAAGAGTCACGTACTGTAGGAGGTGATATACTATAGCAGTACCAGCTGAGACTGTAAATAAGCATACGATTCAGGAAGGTGTGCAGTACAAATAGCAATATGCAGAAATGGCACCTGCAGGAGGAATAGGACACAGATGGAGAGAGATTGCAGCTGTTCTCTTACAGGCTGCACATCTATACATGGTTAAGTTGTTTTCCAGGTTAGGTGTTATAAGTATAGATATCAGATAGAGGAGCAGATCTTGTGGTAAGGATGCAGCTGGAGAGCCACAAACTGCACCATACATGCCTTCCAGAGAACATGACTGATATACATGACATGGCATTCAAAATGGCATGCATTCTATACCTGCACATAGAGCCTTAAAAGGTGAGCCCCTAAAGGGAATATTCTTCATACCAGACAAAACATTTGGAGACGCTTACTAATGAATCCACCACACACAACATCCCTAGTGGCAGGAATAATGCTGGCATGCCTGTACAAGTGTCAGATTTTTAATTTAGGTGGGTTTTTACAGCAAAATTGTGTATTTATTTGTAGAGCGTGCTTACATTGCAGCTGTCTCTGGCTTATCTGATCTGATGGTTTCATTATATCCTGATCAGGGATCAGGTGATTAAGCTGAAGTTTTATAAACATCATGAACATAACTGCTGAAAGTCATATTTTATCATAGTTTGAAGACGAGACATCTAGACACTGATAGATTACTGTTTGCCAGTGATTTTATTTTTAGTAGAGAGTTTCTCATTTCCCTATTGCTCTGTGATCACAAAGTTAGTATAGTTTGTAGGTTGTAGCGGCTTGCACCCACCCTCCAACTAAGGGGTGACTCCTGTGAAACATATATCTGTATATCTATGTATCTGTCTATCTAGCTGTCTCTCTATCTGTCTATCTATCTATCTATCTATCTATCTATATGTTTATCTATCTATCTATCTATCTATCTATCTATCTATCTATCTATCTATCTATCTATCTATCTATCTATCTATCTATCTATCTATCTATCTATCTGTCTATCTATCTATCTATCTATCTATCTATCTATCTATCTATCTATCTATCTATCTGTTTGCAATCACATTCAGATCATCCCAGACCATTTTCCAGCTTTAGCTTGTAATTGTACAACTGAGAGATGAACTGAAAAAAAAAAAGTACTATTAATACGTAACAAAGGACTTAGTTTAATCTTTATGTGTGGTTTTTGTGGGTTGCTTGTTTTGGATCAGTTGTGACTGAGCAATGTTTTTTCATGTGATTGTGCATCAGTCATTCATTGGGAAATTTGTCTTAACATTTTTATATTCATCTCTTTCAGTTACACAAGCACGGACAATGGAGTAAGCACCATCGGCCAGAAGTGAGGAAGCAGCAGTGATGCCACATTTCTACACTGCTAGGACAGGTAGGTGTCACTCACACTGTTCTTAAGCATTATGGCAGCACAGCTACTGTTGCAATATGTGTTCTCCTTTGGTACTCAAGTATATCTGATGTTCAGTTGATACAGCATTGTATGTTGGGGCACATTTGCTGCTATCATGCACAGAGGTATTTCTACATCCATGGGCAAACAGTCAAAAATACACAAACAGACACAGACACAAACTCACACATATACATTTACTAAACATGTCCTACATCTGTCTGCCTGTCTGTCTGTCAGGACATGCAGGTTGCCCAGGAGCTAGTTAACATATGGCTCTGCAGGCATACCACCACCACCAACACCCACTTACATTTGGTTGCAATCAGACATAACTGTGCTGTAGTACTTGCTCCATCATGCAGCTATTAGCTGTAATGGAGACAGTACATGGTATAAGGTGACCATACTTTTAGTGTAAACTGATTTCTCAGCATAGCCTCTGTCCCATGATGTTGTACACCACATGAACGTTAATAACAAATATACTGGAGTTAGAGGATGAAAGCATAAACATTACACATATAGTTGAACCGGGCACTTCCTAACTACATATGAATGGTGGCACTAGGAAAGAACAGCCAAGCAGTGTCTGTGGGCCAAGTTGCTTGTCTTTCACGGGGAGGTGGCAAAATACATTTTTATAGATATCAAGGCATGGTCCAGACAGAAGACTTGTAGTTTGAACAACTGGGTATGTCTAGGAATACAATGGTGGCCAAGGTGCCACTGCCATCTGCCTCTCCAAGACAATGTCAAGCCTGTGCATCATACCCCTCAACCTCTTAGAGCAAGAAATCTGGACAAAGCCACAAATAAAAGTGGGGCAAAGGCCCACAAATAGCAACAATTTTTAAATATTGCTCTTACAAACTTAGAAAGTTGATAGAATATCAGGTTTTGCATTAACTTGAATTTTCTGAATGGTATGAATTCTGAAACCCAAATGTCTGTCATTATTTTCTGACTTCAGTCTTTAATAATTTGTCAGAAAACCACACTTTTATGAAAAACAGACCAAACAAATGAAGCAAAAGTCTGGACGTTCTGTGAAAATCTGTACAGTTGAGAGATAAGCCATGCATACATGAGTCTGGGAGTGGGAGTGATTCCCACTACAGATGGCAGTATCTACACCACCATAGTATGTTCACCTTTACATTTTTCACCTGTGCTATATGAATATGGTAGTTTCAGGATGTTCACTTAGCAAAACATAACAGTTCCCTTGATGTCTTCTATGATTCTACCTTTGTAGCAGCTGTCCAGCTACCTAATATAATGGTAAGTTATATAAGGGCAATGCACAATGCAGCAATATATGGTGTGTGATAAATACCTTCATTTACAGGCCTGCACTATTTGGTTATGCACTGCAGAACCTTTACTCTCCATTAAGTGTGCTGAAAATACTATGGCACACAGGGTTATAGTTGATGTTGCCCAATGTGTCCTGATGATTCTGCTGCTGTATCTGAGGCTGTACACATATGAGATGCATCCAGTTGTACCTCACTGCCTATGGACAAGCAATTTACAGCCAGAGAGTCTCTAGCTGCCTGCTATTCATTCCACTGATGAGTTTGCAGTGCTCCATAGCGTGACACATACCTCCACATATGTATGGTTAAGTGCAGATGCAGAAATCAGTTGTCCTGCATATCTGCTAACTCATATCAAAATGCCTTTCCAAGTGTCATTTCTCTCTGCATGTATAAATAAGTTCTTTGTATTACACAAATGACAATTTGTCATAAGTTAATTATTGAAGAGGAGATATCCTCATATAAAACAAGTATGATATACATACTGTTCAGGAATTCTGGTCCTGTACCAAATCTTTAGCACAGAGGAATAAAGCCCTGAATATGAAAAATACCCTAGTATACCAAACTGCAGCATATAAAACTTTTATTAAGACAAAATGATTTTTGTTTAGCACTTACATCTATTTTATTATTTTTGTCCTTTAAAAATGAGAGACTTCTTCAGAATATAGTGATTTCTAATGGCACCACTGTATACAACAATTACAGATTCAAAGGTTCATAGGAGATTACTAGGCTAATGGCTCAGGAGCCCTTACAAGCATAGCCAGTTTTACCCAGATTTTACCCAATTTTCTATCCCTAGGGGAAAGATAACAAGGGTCAGCAAGTGGGATATTGACCATTGTTGCTGACTGCCTCTGTCCATAAGGGACATGGGTGCCATCCCATGAGTGAATTTGTGATTTCCAATCCATTGGTCCAAATTGAATTTGAAGATGGTCATACGATAATTAACCAACCGATCTAAAATCAAGAACATTTCTTGAATAGATAATAGAGTTCTATGATACAACAATCTACTAAAACCTTACAAAAAATACATACTTCATATGAACAGTTACTTCTAAGAATTTAATGTGGCTTTCTAAAAAGATTCTCTATGGTCAGCATTATAAATCTTGGGTCTAGATGATTGGCACAGTTGAACTGACACCCTGACCCCATGTACAAAAATGGGAAAAGGTATTGTGAATGGATTTAAAAAGGCTTTAGCCTAATAACATATTTAATATTGTTATTAAAGCCAGGGATGTGAATGGCAATAACTGTTCCTTTTTTAGTTTATTTTTAAAATAGATGATTCAGAACTGAGCAGCAAATCAGAGACTAGAAGGAACAAGCAGTGGTTGGCAGGAGCAGGCAACACCAGCTAGCCCATCCTGGAGGAAGGAGGTGGTCTGACTTGCTGAACAGACTAACAGCTAGCAGTGACTGGTGGAATTTAAGTGACACAAAGGACCAAAGCAGGCACAGAAAGTGAACATGGCATGGTTCAATGACCATAGCATTATGGGACCCCCATTCATCTAGGCTGCTGCAGGTAATGAGCTTATGTTAATGCAGAATAAATATTAATGGTTGGCTGGATAATGGCCTGCCTTCCTGGCATCTGGTGTGGTATGGACTGGAAATGGTAGCTGATGTTCGTCAGGCACAGGAGAGAAAAAGATACTGATAAAACATATGTATAATGTTTTTTAGATGTTGTTATATGATAGTATATAAGTTTATTCTATGTTCAATTTTTGGCTCACTTATGATGAGGTACTCTGTCATTTGCAATTTACAGGCCTCTACCGCACCATACACTCCTGGCATATGTTCACTAGATGGCACATCATATGTATTCAAGGCATAACAGGTGACACTTACCAAGAATGGCACATCTGAAGCTATATTCTCTATGCAGTGCCATATGCATAGCTCTCAAAATCCTAACACAAAAGAAATCTGGACAAAGCCAAAAATAATAGGGGATAAAGCCATAAAAATAGTGACAAATTTTAAATATTGCTCCTATAAACTTAGAAAGTTGCTAGAATAGAAGGTGTTGTGTTTCCTTGCATTTTCTGAAGGATATGAAGTCTGAAACTCAAATGCCTGTCATTATTTAGTGAATTCAGTCCTCACTGTTTTGCCACAAAAATCTAGAAAAACCACAATTTTAATGATTAACAGACAAAAAATATGAGGCAAATATCTGGACAGTTGAGAGGTATGGCCATACATACATTGACTCTGAGTACCCAGTTGTAAGTTTTCTGCGCGGGTCTATATTAAAAACACAAATGTTTACTTACCCAAACACCTAAATGCCAACACATATTCCACGAACCACAAATACACAGAATGTCCTAAACCACAGAATTCAAAAACTTAAAATGTCATAGTTATCACATCCCACTGCCCGCTACATACTACCTACACAAACAAACTAAATAAACCACATACATACACTAACCAAAACACTACTTCTAACCCTAAACTAAACCCTACTTCTAACCCTACACTAAATCTTGCATATACTACCATGTATGCACTTAACTTAACCCGCACCCTAACCCTGAGGTCCGTAACTATCACACAGTTACCTTATGGAGCTATACTGCAAAAGGGCCAACCATGACGATTCGACATTTCAGATTTCGCGCTTCAGGATGATCAATGCTTTCGTGGTTCGATGAAGACGTGTCGGCATTTAGGTGTTCGGGTAAGTAAATGTTCGTGTTTTTAATATAGACCCATCTGTGCATCACAAAGTTATGCAGCATGGTGTAAGGGGAAAAAGTGAGTTATCAGGAGGTCAGACAGTCAGTTAATGATGGCTAGTGTTCAGCTGTGAGTTCTGTTATAACTTTCCTTGACATACGTATATGAAAGATGGATTAGTATTCTTACCTACTGCTGTGGCAAGTAGGAGATGTTACTTGTGGAAGTGGTGGTATCGAGATTTTATGTGTACTTTTATATCAGTATCCCTAGCATTGTATACATTTCCCACCTTTTCCCAATACGTTACATGCCTACACTTATTGCTTGCCTGCATCTACAGCAGTATCAGTAACTTTAGACATGTTTTCAGCACCTTAAACATTGCATGCCTGCATTTACATACACTTTAGTAACATTGTATGTGCTCAGCAGGCCACCTTCCAGCAGCACACTGCATAGTTCCCTTTACATTAGTAAGATACTATGTCATTCACAACCTATTTCATTACAGTTTTGCATTTACATTTTTGAAAAATACCACAGTATATGATTTTCAACCTCAGTTAACATTACATGCCTACATCTACAACAATAGCAGTAAGATCATATATTTTATTTAGCTAACAGCATGCTATATACCTTCACTTACATCAAATACAATAAATGTATATATGCTTCACTGGTCTTTCCCTTTCGCATGTATCCTTAGCAGCACTGCTGTCTGTTCCTCCATGTTTGGTTCTGGTTGCATTATCAGTACAATGTGCCCTGGGTTGCTCATAATGTGGCGTTATTCTCTGGTACAATACCAGGCTCATCCACTATGTGGCAGCATAAGAGGCACAGTCTAAGTATGATGTTGGATGGCAATTATATCATGAAAGGTAGAAAACTCAAAAGGGAGAATCGCAAATGATAGAACAAAAAAGAAAGAATAATAGTATGCCAAGTAATTCACAGAAGTGAATCAGAAAAGAAAGAATACTCTCCCACTAAAAAGGCCTATATCAGTAAAGCCTAACTACAAAACCAACATCAGGTGTCATCTTGGTAGTGCAACTGTTAGTGAAAGGGTTTTAGTAACTTAATGGGTAGGGTTACTGTTAGGGATAGCTCATGAATAATGTGGAGGGGGGTTTCACACTGTAAATGAGCTGTCATTATATGCAGTGATACCCTCACTTATCAATATGTGCCATTTTATGTGGCTTCAGTGGATATTAATGTCAATATCAGTGAAGTCTACCCTGGCTGATATGAACAGCATGCCTGCAGCACAGTGGAGTGCCTACAGAATGACATGGCCTTCCATGGGTATAAGGGAGCATTATGTATTTTCCTATGTGCCATAACAGCTAGGAAAAGACTACACCCAATCTCCTATATGCAAAGTATTGGATGAACAGAGTATCAACACTAGAACACTGAAATGTTCTTGCGGCCAAGACAGAGTGCTATGGACACAACTATGTCAATTGGAATATACCATCCCTGCTGTACAGTAGAAGGTAGTTAACCCATATCCTGCAAGGTTTGTGTGTCAACCTAACACTACAGTGATATAAGGGCTCCTTGCTAAGCACCATCAGTGTGAAAACATATTCTCTGGTGCAGGCTAGCAGTGTTTGCATATACCATACCTTAAAGCAGCACTACCCTAGAAAACAATCATTTCAGTGTCATGGTGACCACATTTCTCCTTTTCTGACCACTTACCAAATAAAGTCAGCATGTGGTATGAACTTCTATTATAATGGATTTGAAGATTTATATTGCCTATCAAGCAAGTGCAGATCTGTGGCATAATATTTGAAAAAGCATGAACTGCTATTTTTGCTCTGCCAGATATTTCATTCTGAGTCATTTTAGTTTATGTGGAAAACCCTTCTGTGGTACAAAACAGTTGCTTATGAACTGCAAATCGTTTAAGTAATTATAACAAAGAGAAGTAGTTCCTTAATCCATTAAAAAATATTTTCTTTCTCATCCACAGACGCGTAACTTAAGTAGTTGATAGGAACTCTCAGTATCTCTGAAAAAGGGCATTATATTCATTACTTAAAGTTCCAACCAAGTAATCACAGTCATTCTTGAATAATTTGCAGGATGTATTCTCTGAAGCTATAAAACATACACAGGTCAAGGCAGGGAGTTTCTTCTTTGCACTTAGGCAAACTATGTTTCCATTCCTCAAATTTTATATCTCCATATACCTGACCTTATTCTAAAGTCTTAATTTACTAATCCATTACCTTTTTAATTCCTCTGGCTCACCTTTTTCTAATAGAGGTAGACTGATTTTTCTGAGTTATCTTCAGTATTTCTAACAGATTTTTCCATTTGTCCTGTTTCCCTGGCAAACAATTTTGTCTGGCTGTTCCATTTTTGTGCTTTCTCTGTAATATCATCCATCACGTCTACTTTCTTTCCCAACCCACATGAATGACTGTCATAGTTTTATATATTTCATGACTGTCTTACTTTGGGTTCTTCATCTCCATTGCAGTACATACATTTGGTTTTCTTACCTTTTGTAGATCAGTATGTATGTATACTTTTAAGAAGCTTTCCATGGGCTAGCATGTGTATAAATACTGAGCATGTGCAAGCCAGACTACCATTTTGTTGCAGAGAGCTGTTGAGATGTAAGCATGCATGTATGTAATGGTCTGTCAGTTAATCAGTTCCTTTATATTTTATGTTGCTGCTATCCATCCTGATGTGTTTCTATAATAAAGCATATAAATGAACCTGTTTATCTTGAATCATAACATAGGATGAGTGACATGGTGCCAGAATGGGATCCAGAATCAAGACCAAGAGGCACTCAGTTAATGTTGGAGGAATATAGAGGAATGAATCATCCCTACTGCACGTACAACTTACAAAACAGGTCAGAAACAAATTCCAGGTACTAAAACTTGCTTAAATGCTTTCTTACTCGAAGAATATAAAACAAAGCACTCAGAATGCTCAAAATTAATTTATAGTTAAATGAAATATCTAAAACTGCAAAATATTGATAAAAATATTTGAAATAGTTACGAAAATGATTGAAATAATGTCTGAATCACATAAAACGTATAAAACAAGGAAAATGACTACATTCTTTCACTATGTGCTACTTTTCTCAATTAATTAAAGCTATTTGAAATATCCAAACTGTACAAAGTGTTTGCAAATTGCTACAGTATTACAGTACAGTTATTTCACAAAATACAGCCATTTCAAATCACATTTCGCAAATTACAGTATTTCAAAGCATTTATTGTACATTTGAATGTTATTACAAGTACCTGGTGTGTGTGCCATGTTCATATATAATTACAAGGGCCTTATTTGTAGTGTGTTTAAGCATACATTGGTGGCACGGCTTAAGAATTTCAAAAACCGGCTCCACTTGTATTTGATAATAATATTGCAGAGAATTGGAGAGTGTTTGAGCAACAGTACGATATTTTCATACAAGCTGTATTTTCTGACAAAGATGCATGTATGAGGGCATTTTGTTTGCTTAATTCAGCTGGTTCAGAAGCCATAGAAAGAGACCGTTCATTTCTGTATAGACCTGCAGTGTTTGCAGGGGAGGGGGAACCTCCATATAGTGGTACTGGCTGAAACTAGGGAAGACGCCGAGTGCTTAAGATGTAAATTTAGAGAGATGTGTAACCTTCAAATGAATATTACAATGGGAAAGTAGTTATTTTGCACAAGGGATCAAAAGCCTGGGGAAACCTTTGCAGCATATATGGCAGCTTTGTTTCTCAAAGCTAAAATGTGCAGATTTGGTTATTTAAGGGATGAGTTGATAAAAGACAGACTTGTATATGGTATTAAAAATAATGTTGTGAGAAAGATTTTGCTTCATGACAGTGATTTAACTTTGAATAAGGCCATGGAGATTTGTTAGCTATATAAGCTCTCAGAAAAGCACACAGATATGCTTACAAATGAGTAATGCATGCTTCCAGTATTTTCTAAAGCTAATGTTGATAGTATGCAGCACATGGTTAAAAGAAATGGGCCCAAGCACATAGTATTGCTGCAGGACCAGCAGCGGAACCCTGATAAACCCCGTAGATTTCTAGCAAATTCCAGAGCATGCACAGTCTCAGCGAAGCACAAGGGTGAGTCAGCAAACTCAAAGCATATGCCCACACCTAGCCTCATAGTCAACTGTCAAAATTGTGGTGGAAATCGTGTGCCTAAAAGAGAAAAGTGATTAGCTTTTGCTCAGCAACGCCACAGATGTAAAAAGTGGAATCATTTCCAAAGATTTTGCAATTCAAAAAAGGCACATTCTTTTATTAAAAGAGAACATTCAAAGAGACAAGTTGATCTATTAGGAAGCTGTGACCCTACTTTTTATATTGATGGTGTGTCTGTGCTTAATGAAACAGTCAATGTAGTAGATTTACGGGCAAAGAATAAAGTATTTTGTACTGTTCGGATTAATGGGTCTATCATAAAGCTCAAAGGTGACACAGGTTCAAAGTGCAACGTTATGTCAGCAGAAACATTTGCTAGAGTACGTGTTGGTGGGAAGTTTGATTTGGCAAAGTGTGTGAAGCTTGTTGCTTATGGTGGTGAAGAAATTCAAACCAAAGGCTCAGTAGTGCTTTCATGTTACTCTGCTTGGAACAGCTATGACTTACAATTTTACTTAGTCAAAAGGCACATTCAGTCACTATTAGGTCTCAGAGACAGTTTGAAAATGGGACTACTTTCATTTAATAAGGAAGTCCTTGTAAGCTTAACAGACCACTGTTCTAATTTTCCCCATACTATTTTCTCTACCTATGCTGAACTTTTCAAAGACAAACTAGGCAAGCTCCCACTTATGTACTCTATGAAGTTAGACCCTGAAGTCAGCCCAGTTGTTAGACCAGCCAGGAAAGTTCCATTAGCTAGAGATAGATAGAAAAAGAACTATTGGCAATTGTGTTTGCATGTTCGAAATTCCATAATTATATTTATGGCCGCCAATTCAAATCGAAACTGATCACCAACCTCTGGTCACTATTTTGACAAAACCTATGCATACAGTTCCTGCCATATTGCAATGCATGCTGTTGAAATTGCAAAAGTATAATTTCAGACTTGTCTACTCTCAAGGCAAACTTCTTTACCTTGCTGATACTTTATCCAGATCTCCCAGAAATACCACTGAATGCATTTATATCACATTATCGAAAGATGAAAATAGCGAATGCTATTTCACTGGCCTCAAAACATCTAAACATGAAAATATCGAACATTCAGAACAGCACATTTTTTCCCATAGAAAAAATTTGCTGCACCAAAACACATACACACAACACAAGCACATCAAACAAACAGCAACCACACACATACACTTAAATTCCTACATCTAACGTTACATTAAACTAAACAAACACTACTATCTTCCCACTTACCGTAAACCAAACCCTAACCCTAAGGTCTGTCTCTATCACACACTCACCTAACTCGCGCCCTAACCCTAACTCACTTAAACCGCCCCTAATCCTAAAGTCTGTCACTATTGCACACACACCTAACCCGCTCCCTAACCCTAACTCACTTAATCCGCTCCTAACCCTAACGTACAAAGAATCACACACTTACCTGAATCCAACCCATAACTTTCCACCACAGTGCTAAGAATAGCGAAGCCACAGAAACGGCCAACCAAATTATTTCCCAAGAAAAGAATTCACTGTTCTGCAGCTTCGCTATTCTTAGCGTTCGCTGAATAGTGTTCGATATCAGAACATTCGAAGTTTTAATATTTTGATGTTCTGATATATAGACCCCACTGAACAGCATGAAAATAAGAAACTTGATTTTGAAGTCATGGAAGTAAGAATTTTTTTGTCCACACATCTTGATAAGCTTAGAAGTCACACATCTTCAGATCCAGATCTTCAGAAGCTCATCCACTTTATCAATCGAGGATGGCCGTCAAAGCAATCTTTTTTATCAGTAGACCTACAACCTTATTTTCCTTACAGAGATGAGATTTTGTTTGACAATGGTATCATCATGAAAGGTCCAAAAATGATTGTTCCAAAATCCTTACCAAAGGATATTACCATCTTGCATCATGGCCACTCAGGAACTGATTCTATTAAAAGAAGGGTGAGAGGACTAGTATTTTGGCCTTCTATGTCAAAGGATATTGAGAGAGTACTTTCATCTTGATCTGTATGTAACAGTACTAAGCCACATCAACAGAAAGAACTACTTCAGCTAAACCAGATTCCTGAACTACCTTGATCAACAGTAGCTGCAGACGTTTTCAAATGGAGTGGTCAACATTACTTGATGTTAGTAAACTTTTACTCAAATTAGTTCGAGATTGGCCTACTTCCTAATCTAGCATCTGTAGATCAGATTGTATGTGATGTGTGCTGTGTCTTTAAGTATCATGTTAAAGACTGTACGTGCATGTATAAATTCCAGACACGTGAAACCCCTACTGCCGTTTTGAAAGAGCAGCCAGAGTATGAGCATGCATGACTGCAGTTGTTACTTAAGTTAAAGTCAGTAAACTTCCATAGCGATGTGTTTGTATAAAATAAAGCTACTTGAACAGAACCCACAAAGGCTCTTCTATTGTGTCCAAAGTAGGAGAGTGACATGGTATCAGAACTGGGATGGCTGAGAATAATATTTAGAGCCATGAGGTGCACAGATCACAGTGAAGGTAAAACTAAGAGAAACGAGCACGAAAAAATCCAGAAAAGAATCAAGGGTAATGAGAAGTACCATGAGCGGTTTATTTCATAAAAAAAGACAAAACAGGGCACTACAAAGGCACAAACTGCATTATTAAGCAAGCAGAAGGCACAACAGGTTTATTAACTAAGGGAAATGTTTAAAACAAGGTATGTGATGAAACAATTAAAAGTAAAGCAAAACAAGTGTGTTTAAGGCAAACCAAGCATGTTTAAAGCAAAACATGTATGTCTGAGGCAAAATGTGCATGTTTAGAGTACAACAAGCACAAGAAAAGTACAACAGTCATGAAAAGGATTTAAACGAGCAAAACAAATATAATAAGGGCAAAAAGGGCACATTAAGCAAAATAAAGCAAGGCAACTGTATGTGTTTTGGAATAACTATGACTTCATATTGTATCAAGAGCATAATTAAAGTTCTTCAAAGTATCTCAAAGTGTTTAACAGTGCTTATAGTGTGTGCTTATTACTGTGCATGTATTTTAAAGAGTTTATTGTGTGCAAAGTGCAACTATTTCATGAAATACAGTCAAAGTATAGCCATTTCAAAAAGTTTCTTGTGCTGGGTGTGTCTATTCGCAAAGTGCCTCTATTACAGAGCGTTTCTTACACTGTAAAGAGTTGTCTAGCAAAGTACCACCATTTTGAGGAAATTTCCGTGTGCTGTTTACAGTTTATTCACAAAGTGCAATTATTTCGAAATGTTATTGACTTTTAGGCAAAAGAAGCCCAGTTAATTCGCATCATACAGTTGTTTGATATGTTTCTTCCACTGATAAGGGGTGATTTCTTGCAAAACTATATCACAAAGGTATTACAGTGCTCAAGAATTTTCTTCGTAAAGTCCAATTATTCAAAGGTACTACAAGTTTGTCTAATGGCATAATTTCATGAAGCCCCAATAAGCATAATTTTAGAGGCACAAAGGCATTGAACAAAGTTACAAATACTGGCATATGTTTCTGGCATATGTGCATGTGTGTATTTTTGTGCTTATTTGCAAAACCCTTCACTGGTACGTGTTAATATGGCAGATGGATTTCAAAAGCCCCTACCACTTGTATTTAATCAGAATATTGCAGAAAATTGGAGAATATTTGAGCAAGAGTATAATATTTTATATAAGCAGCTTTTGCAGATAGAGATACATGCACCAGGGCATTCATTTTGCTAAACTTAGCAGGGTCAGAGGCCATAAAAAGAGAGCACTCATTTGTGAATGCACCAGCAGTATATGTAGGAGAAGGTGAAAACTGTCATATTGTTGTACAGGCTGAATCAAGGGAAGACGCTGAGTGTTTGAAGCACAACTTCAGAGAAATATGTATCTCACAGACAAATATTATATTAGAGAGGCATTTGTTTTACAAGAGAGATCAAAAAACAGGGAAAACTTTTGCAGCTTATATAACTGATCTAAGAAACAAAGCTAAAATGTGTCAGTTTGGTGACTTAAAAGATGAGTTGATAAAGGAGAGGCTTGTGTGTGGTATTAATAATGCTGCTGTGAGAAAGAGTTTGCTTTGTGACAGTGATTTAATGTTGAGCAAAGCCATAGAGATTTGTCAAACCCATGAGATGACATAAAAACACACAAATATGCTTGCAAGTGACAAGATCATGGTTTCAGTAAGCTCCAGAGCAAATGTAGATAGCATGCAACACGTGCCAAAAAGGAGCAGACCCAAGTGCATGGCAACCACAACTCTTTCTGATTCACCATGGAAACACGTAGCTTTCCAGCAATTTCTAAGAAAGGAGCAAGCTCAGTGCAGTACAGGCATGAATCAGCAAAACCCAAATCTAGCTTTTATTGTTAACTGTCACAATTGTGGTGCAAATCATGAGTCTAAAAAAGAGAAGTGCTTAGAATTTGGTCAGCAATGTCAGAGGTATAAAAAAATGGAAACATTTCCAAAAGTTTTGCAAATCAAGTAAGCCTCACACAGTTGTAAAGAAAGGTCACACAAAGAACCAAGTTGATCAGGTAGAGCCAAGGCAGTCAGCTATCTATGTAGATGGTGTATCAGTGCTTGGTGAAAGAACTGATGCAGTGACTTTATTAGCAAGAAGCAAAGTGTTTTGTACTGTCCGGATTAATGGAAAATCCACAGAGCTTAAAGTAGACACTGGTTCAAAGGGTAATGTTATATCAGCAGACACAGTTGCTAAAGTGAGAACTAATGAACAACTCAATGTGATCAGCAGTGCAAGACTTGTTGCTTATGGAGGTGAAGAAATTCAAAACGAAGGTTCAGTGATGTTTTCTTGTTATTTGGCTAAGAATTGTTAGAACTTGTTATTCTCTGTAGTCCAAAGACCAGTACAGTCTTTATTGGGTCTCAAATATAGTTTCAGAATGAATCTGCTTTCTTTTACTAAAGAGGCTCATCACATAAGTGCATTTAAGTGCATTTCTGAGTTCTAATATTTCTGAAGCCATTTTCTCAGAATATGCTGATGTTTTTGATGACAAGTTGGGCAAACTTCCAGTTGTGTATTCCATGAAGTTAGACCCAGTGATCACTCCAGTTGTCAGACCAGTGAGAAGAGTTTTGATAGCTATGCAAGATAAAGTTAAGGCTCAGTTGGATAAGATGGTACAGCAAGGTGTGGTTTGTCCAGTCACAGAACCAACTGAATGGGTGTTGTCCATGGTGGCAGCTCGCAAAAAAGGCTTAGACAAAATCGGAATATGTATTGACCCAAGAGATTTGAACAAAAAATTGAAGAGACCATATCCAATGTGCACAGTCAAATAAGTTGCAGCTCTAATACCAAATGCTACTGTTTTTTTCTGTCTTGGATGCAAAGAGTTAATTTTGGCAAGTGATGCTTGATCTGAAATCCTCAATTTTAACCACTTTTGGTACTCCATTTGCCAGATAAAGATTTCTAAGGATGCCATTTGGAATAAATTCTGAAAGTGAAGTCTTTCAGCGTGCAATGGAGCAAATTTTTTCAAGTTATCCTCATGCCATAATAGTAGATGATTTATTGGTTGGAGGCAATGGTGAAGCAGAGCATAACAGAAATCTAAAGAAAGTTCCAGACAGAGTATGCAAAGTAAACTTGAAGCTCAATCCTCTGAAGTGCAAATTCAGATTTCCAGAAGTTACATATGTAGGTCGTTTATTTATCAGTGCTGGCTTGAGACCAGACCTGACCAAGCAAGCAGTTATTTTTGAGATGTCAGCACCAGACAATGTAAAAGCTTTACAGCATTTCCTAGGTATGGTCAATTATTTAGGCAAGTTTATACCAGACTTCAGTGAGTTAACAGCACCTTTAACAGAGCTAATGTGCAAAAATGTTGCATGGTCATGGCTGGAACAGAACCAGAAGGCATTTGAAGATCTTAAGCAGAAAATTGCTACCCTACCTATATTAAGATAATATGATGTGAACAAACCAGTCACTCTTTCTTGTTATGCTTCAAAATTTGGTCTTAGCACAGTTATACTTAAAGAGGGCTCTTATGCCTATGCATCTAGAACACTCACCCAAAATGAGATGCAGTAAGCTCAAATTGAGAAGGATCTTTTGGCAATAGTATTTGCATGTTCCAGGTTTTATGATTATATTAATGGTCGAGATATTCAGATTGAAACTGACCACCAACCTCTAGTTACTATTCTAAAGAAGCCTATGCATTTCGCTCCAGTGAGATTACAAAGAATGATGCTCAGATTGCAAAAGTACAATTTCAAAATGGTCTGTATGAAAGGCAAATTACTCTATCTGGCTGATACCTTATCCACATCACCCAGAAATATGACGGAACAGCTTGATGCAGAGAATTTTGACATTGACGTGATAGCAGTGCATAATTTTTCTACCATTAGATTTGACAAGTTAAGAGATCACACAATGACTGATCCAGTTTTGCAAAGGCTCACTCACAACATTAATGTTGGATGGCCATCAAACCAATCTAGTGTACCACCTAACGTGCAAACCTATTTTCCTTACAGAGATGAATTGTTGATGGAAGACAGCATTATTTTCAAAGGTTCTAAAATTGTTGTTCCTGCTTCCTTAGAACAAGAATATATCCAGATTTTGCATTGTGGCCATCCAGGTTACACATCCACTAGGAGAAGAGCAAGAGAATGGACATTCTGGCCTTCATTATCAAAAGATATTGATAAAGTACTTTCTTCTTGTTCAGTATGCAATAGTACTAGACTGCATTTGCAAAGAGAACCACTTCAGCTAAGTCCAGTTCCTGAACTACCTTGGTCAACAGTAGTCACTGATATCTTTGAGTGGAACAATCAGCACTACTTGGTTTTGGGAGACTGTTATTCGAATTGGTTTGAGATTGATCTGCTACCTAACCTAACATCCAGTGCTGTTATTACTAAGTTGAAATGCCATTTCTAAGTCCATGGTAGTCCACACACAGTTATTTCTGACAATGGTACTCAGTTTACTAGTCAGTTGTTTGAGACATTTGCTAGAGAATGGGACTTTGTACATGTTACTAGTAGTCCTGAATATCCACAGTCAAATGGTCTAGCTGAATGTGTAGTGCAGAGTGCAAAGCAATTACTTGAGAGGTCAAAGTGTGACAATACCAATGTGTTCTTGAATGTCCTTAATCTCAGAAATATACCCCATGACGATATTCTTGGCTCACCTGCTCAAAGATTACTTTCCAGGCAAACTAGAACTATGCTTCCCATTAATTCCAGTTTATTAAGGCCTAAAGATAAGAACGATACAACCATCAAGGCTCAGTTGTTTAAAAAACATAATATCCAGAAGTCCAGTTACAACAGATCGAGCAGAGTACTTCATCCACTGAGGGAAGGAGAGGCAGTACAAATCCAGAGAACAAAAGGTTTCAACCGAATCGGTTAGATTACAAGCATCTGTGCTGAACCAAGATCTTATCTGGTAGACTCCAAGGGTATAGAGTATAGGAGGAGTCGTAGACATCTTCTTACTGTACCAGAATCATACTCATCACCACAACATTGTTTCTGTGATGTAGACTCCAAATCTAAAAGAGAACCAGATGTTCCCATGCCAGATTGTATACCAGAGTGTTTTCAAACCTCTGATTCCATTCCTGAAAATGTTCTAAACATTCCAAAGGTCAAACATTTTGCAGAGGCAGTTCCAGTTGCTAAATCCAATTCCCAGTTTTATGTCACATGATATGCATGAATATCTAAGCCCTATGTGAAATACGCAGCAACGTGAACTTAACCATATATATATATATATATATATATATATATATATATATATATATATGTGTGTGTGTGTGTGTGTGTGTGTGTGTGTGTGTGTGTGTGTGTGTGTGTGTGTGTGTGTGTGTGTGTACCTAGTCTTGTATAATGCATGACAAAGAATTGCCTGTGATATATGCATGCCAAATAGACATATAACATTGCATGATCTATTTCTCAAAGAAGGAGGATGTAGATCAGAGTGTATGTGATTTAAGAAGCATGTTAAAGACTGTATGTGCACATATAAATTCCAGACGCTTGCAATCCCCAGTGCCATTTTGAAAGAGGAGCCAGAGAGTGAGCATTCATGATTGCAGTTGTTAGTTTGTATACAAGTTACTTAAGGTAAAGTCAGTAAACTTCTATATTGATGTGTTTGTATAAAATAAAGCTGCTTGAACAGACCCCACAAAGACTCTTTTATTGTGTCCAGAGTAAGAGAGCGAGTGTCCAATTCTGTCATTACTAGGTTAAAGCATCATTTTGCAGTCAATGGTAGTCTGCACAAAGTTATTTCTGACAGTGGTGCACAGTTTACAAGCCAGCAGTTCAAGAGATTTGCTGAAGAGTGGGAATTTATTCATGTTATGAGTAGCCCTGATTACCCACAGTCAAATGGTTTGGCAGAATGTGCAGTTCAAAGTGTGAAACAGTTATTAGAAAAGTTGAAACAAGACAAAAGTGATGTTTTTCTGAATCTCCTGAATCTCAGAAATGTACCTTGTGATAAACATCTTGGTTCACCTTCACAAAGTTTTTTGTTGAGACAAACCAGAACCACATTACCAGTCAGTAGCAATCTGTTGGCTCCCTGTGCTAAGAACAACAAAGCAGTGAGAGCTCAACTTATGAAAAGACATTTGTCCCTGAAGTCCTATTACGATAAGTCCAGCAAGCCATTCAATCCATTACAAGAAGGGGAGAGAGTGAGGATGCAGACGTCCGAATGTTTTGATCGGATTGGAGTCATGAAAAGTGAATGTCCAGAGCTGAGATCATACATTATGGAAATAAGGAGTAGAATTTAGGTGGAATCAGAAACATTTGGTATAGGTGTCCGAGCCAGTATTGAAGCATCTTGCCTGTGATAAAGACTCTAAATCTCAGAGTGAGTTATTCAGTGTTCCAGTTCCAGAGGACATTCCAGCTAATATCCCTGTTCCTGAGAAGATTCCCGAGACTGCTGAAACAGATTGTTCACCAATGACTGTCCCTGTTGCTAAACCCAGTCCTAATTGCTATATCACTAGATCAGGTGATATTTCCAGACCATGTTTCAGACACACGGCAACTTGGACATGAATACTGTGTTTATTTCTTACTGTCTGCATAATTGCATGTCTTTTTCAGATTTTATTGTGGGCAATTCACTAAAGAGGGAGGATGTAGATCAGTATGTTTGTATACCTTTAACGACTCCTCCTATACACTATACCCTTGGAGTCTACCACAGGCTTTCACATTTGTGTAAATACTGAGCACATGCGAGCCAGACTGCCATTTTGTAGAGAGCTGTTGAGATGTAAGCATGCAAGTATGTAATGATCTGTCAATCATTTTGCTTATATTGTATGTTGATGCTATCCATCCTGATATGTTTCTATATAATAAAGAATATAAACGAACTAGTCTGCCTGTTCGTCTTGAATCATAACATAGGATGAGCAACAGCTTTGAATTATTAGCTTTATGTTAGATAGACCTGTTTTATATACTCAACCTTCAGATCAGGGTTTGAATCCCAGCTTCAATTTTGTATACTAAGTGACTCAGAACAGGTAACTTAATTAGACTAAAAATGCTAATGTGTCGAATGGATTTATCTCACATTATTAATAAAGTGGTATGAATAAGTAAGTAAAATCAGTTTTGCAAATTCATTCACTGACTACTTCCTTTGCAGTCCCTGCTTGTGCTCAGCTGACAATGCACGGCAGAAAGTTTGCTGAATCAAATATCAGGGATCCTGTTACTACTACAGATCTACTAATTTTGATGGGATAATTGAATTCCTACTCAGCTTCAGCAAGTATTTTAGCAGGCCATGATGTTTATAAAGATTCCAACGACAGTGCATTCCTCTGATTAGAGTATTTCTTAAAATTATCTACAGAAATTAAATAAGTGCTTGTAGTGTTTATATAATTTTGTAAAAGAAAATTCACCACTCAATTCCTTGTTACTTATGCGGGATAAACAGAATGTAGTTTTATACTTTGTACTGCATACATTAAGGCAGCCTATGTATAAATAATCAATCAGTTTACAATAGTCATCATTCATCACCCACCCCCTCCCCCAAAGGATTTGCCATGTCACATATGTGCTCAGCCTCTCTTACCACTTCTTTAAAAATAAAAGCTTCCATCAATCACGTATTTAGAGCACCTTTTCTAGGAAAACTAACACATAGGAAAGTAAATGAATCTATAATTTGAAATGTAATTGTTTTTGTTCTGCAGTGTTCTGTGTTTCTTTGTGCTCCTGGCAGATATTGCTCTCGATTCATTATCTTTTCTGTTCACATAAATTAAACCAAGGTTATTACCAACATGGTGTTATTTATCTTGATTTTATTGGGACAGTTTTCAATCGGTATTACAGGTTAACCTTGTTTTTTTTTCTGTTAATGACCTTGCTCTAAAGACTTCTGGCTGAAGGACATTATTTTGTAATTCATGGCAGTGAAAGCTGTAAGAACAATGCTATATTCTTAATGTAGTGCAGAAGATCATGCAAATCACATAGCTAGTAGCAGGCAATTACAAATAAATCAGCATTTTTTCATAGTTAAAATATATTTATTTAAACTAGAGGTAAGTTTTAATAAAACCTAATAAAATAAGTAATTATTTACTATATTTTCAAATGTGTTTACATTATCTTTCCAAAGAAATTTAATTACATGATCTTGCTAACAATTAAGTTTAGTTTGCATTTAATTGATCATATTTTGTTACTCAGTTGTTAGTTGACTGTTACTGAGCAAATAATGGTGAAATGCCTGTTTACAGGATAATGATACTTTTGTGTGCAATATTCTTCATATGAATGATAAGGAAGTACTGATGCAAATACTTATTACTTGTAATATCCCTGACTCATTTACTGTACTGCTCCTACACAGCATCAGTTTACTTACCTATAAACGACTTAGCATTAAGGCCTCCCCTTTTTCCTGCAGAGTAAAATGATAGCCATTAGTCATGCCTCATAAAAACATACTTTTCATCCCCACTGTACTTTATTATAGTCATGTTGCCATAATTTAGAGACTGTAAAAGATAGTTTGCTACCGTGTACTGATTTTATGCATCTGCCTTGCACTTCAGTTTATATAGCTGAATGCAAGAAAGATACCAGGATCCCACTCCAGGAACTGCAGAAGTCACCACATGGGTTTATTTAATGCAAACCAGTATTGCTCTTGAATAAACTTCCTTTGCCAGATATTATCTCCTGCTCATTATCCTAGAGCTTATCAAAGCTTGGCATCCTAGCCTGAAGTGTTTTATTTGTGTCCAGTGCCATCCAGGCAAAGCCAAGTACTTTTGATTGCTAATTCTCACTTGCTTAAGTTATTTTGAGTGACAGCTTTTTCTTGCTTTTATTTTGCATTTCATTTTTGTGAAAAAAGTGCTTCCAGCTAGTTGTTTAATTCGTTTGTGGTAGCATTGCACTTGTGGGTGTCTTCTACTGTGTTTTTGCATTAGGAATGGGTTTATTCTTCCCGTGGCAGAAGACGTTTGCCTGGTCTATCTGAGTTGGGAAACATATAAAAGGGCTCATAGTGGACTTGTTTTATTGGCCAAAGGGTTCATTAACGATTTTTCTGTTTTTTTCCATACTGCTATAAATTTGGCATGCTTGCATGTAACTGCTCACTATGCAGTCGCAGTTAGCAGTGCCCAGTACAGTAGCAAATGCCTAGAAAGCAAATTTTCCCTATATAATAGTCAATATAACTGTACCCAGTAATCTCTGTGCCTCTAAATTTGTGGCTGTGTAGGATTCCAGGTCTGTAAGGGGTAATCAAAGTCTGCCATGAGGAGAGTGTTAGGTTGGATGGTAAGTGTTTCCAGTAGGTCCAAGTATGCATTGTGAGCTTCCTGGGATATGGAGGGTAACCTGTAGCTGGCTAGGATATAGTAGAGGATTTTGGCCATGGTGACCAGCACATGGAGGAAGTGTAACATATTATTCTGTTTGACCAACCTAGAGGTATGCTTGTTATTGATATATATATATATATATATATATATATATATATATATATATATATATATATTGAGACACCTCCAGCTTCACCCCTTGTTTATGCTATTACTGGTCTAACAGTGTGGCTTAAAACTCAATGCCAAGAAATGCATTATAATACCTTTTGGAAAATCAGCCACTCTGGTAACCACATTAAAAAAATCTCCCTAAAAGTTATTTCACTAGTCAGGGATCTGGGAACTCATGTAACCTATCCTTCTACCAACATGTGTCCAGGTTAGTAAGAAAATTCTTCTATGTTGCTTAACTTATAAGTAAGGTCATGGTATCTAGGTCCAGATTGGTCACTGTACTACTGTGCTTGGCCCTCATCAGACCCATCATAGAGTATAATGCCCCCTTTGGTATGTACCTGACCAAACACATGCAGCAAATGGGAGGTCCACAAGGGTTCCTTACAAAAAGAATACAGGGAATAAACACAATGTCCTAAGCTGATTGCCTAAAATCCCTGTCTCTTTACTCAACATCATACAGACTTCTCAAAGGTGATCTTTGCCTGACATACAAGGTATCCCTGGACACTGTTTTGATGAACCTTTTGTACATACACAAAACAAACAATATCAGAATTACTAGATCAAAAAGACCTACATTTTGCTTGCAACACAAATAGAGTATGTTGAGGAGACAGATATGTTTCTCAGAGAATTCCCATTCTCTGGAACAGGTTCCCCATCCACATGAAGAATAGTTCCTCCCTAACCCCATTTAAGGGCCACTTGGATCAATGGATAGGTAATCAGATGTTCACCCCTTGCCTGGGACCCAAGTCTCTGATGGACAGAGGCAGTCAGTAAATCACCACCTATGTAAATCAAATCTGTCAGTCACAATTGGGTTACACGGCTAGCCTTATAGGTACTAGTGGTCCTATGACTCTATAAGTATTCTTTGCTTAATTGCAGTAGAAGCAGCGCAGAGATCTGGAAGATGATACTCAGCAAAATGAGCTAAGCCTTTCCTCAGTGCTGTTTTAACTTTACAAGAGAGTAATGGAGAGATAAACACTACACGAAGTTTTAAACAGATAGGGTAGTTTCCTTCTTGCATTTTTTATTTGTATGCAATGAAAAAAGTAATGTCAAGTCAGCATTGCAGATATTTAAAATATGTAATAAATTCAACTCCAGTGCTGGTAGTGGCAATAGCATTATAGTTGTTTAGGGCCAATTTAAATTTGACAGAAGAACCAAATATTAAAATTAATTTCAAGTTATTTCTTTGAGAATAATTTATCAGAGATGTTGGTAAGGGACAAAGAACTGGCAATTTCATTACAAATGCACAAAGTTGTTCACAGAATTGTAAGCTGTCAGAAACAATGCTTTTTTTTAAAAGAGCAAGTATCCTGCATATCCCCATATCCTGCTAAATTAGATGGTCGACTGCAAGATTACAACACAACAGACTAAATGGAAATACTTGTCTTGCATTTAAACTCATTTATTTCTGTTATCTGTCACATTGCAAATTTAGAAATGGAAAATGACTTTTATAAAAGCACATTCATCAAAATATGGGATCTATGCAACTGTGCTTGAGAAACTGCCCAGGAGCTGCCGGTCAGCCAAGTATAAGGACAGAAAACTCATCCACATAAAGTCAGACATGAAGCTCTGGACTTCCAGTGATGAGTGCTTATAAAATGATAGAAAAAACAATGCATCCAGTACTGATCTTTGAAAAACACCTCTAGAGACAGGCTGGTTTAGAAAATAATGTTTCCTTGATTGAGCTGAAGGACGTATCACGCAGACATATCTTAAACTATGAAAGGGGTTTGTGGTATAGTCCGTATTTCTCTCCCTAAGTTTGGAGAGGGTGGGAGTCTGATTCAAAGACCTGTGTAATATCTACAATAAGACTCCACTGAGTTCCCCAAAAATATAT
Source organism: Protopterus annectens (assembly GCF_019279795.1). Lineage (NCBI taxonomy): Eukaryota > Metazoa > Chordata > Ceratodontiformes > Protopteridae > Protopterus > Protopterus annectens. The sequence continues at coordinate 613,065,551 of NC_056735.1, read as the reverse complement.
TTGGGTAGATGGAATAGTGGCTGCACCTTGACTTCCATAGATATCATGTTGTATAATATTTTACTGAGCACTTCCCTTAACTTTGTTCCAAGAATTTTGACTTCAGAAAACTGCTCTACAGAACTTGCAGAGCTTTTTATATAGCAATATATCTGTGTGCTACATTATTTGCAAATCTTTATGCATATTCTAATGTTTATTTCATTAGCAATGGGACTGGTACTCCATAACCCCTGCTGCTGTTTAAGTTTTGAGAAGGATGGTGCAACTCCCTCCTCTCTTACTAACAGTACACATACTACAACATATGGCAAGTTTTCAAACAGAAACATAAGTTGCACCACACAGGTAAATTCAATGGACCAAGTGGTCTTTGTTTCTGAGAAACAGAACTGAGATATGAGACTGTTTTAAGTATTTTTCTGTGCTGTTGTAAGCACACTGAAACATGATACTTTCAATTTGCATCTTAACTCTCTCAGTTATAAAATATAGAGGAACTCTTTTAAGCAGTGACCCAGGCAGTCCCACAAGTACAATCTATTCATCTATCTATCCATCTGTCTATATGGAAACAGGAAAAGCAGCCACAACCACAAAAAAAAAAATACAATTCTATTTGATTCACTTTATGAATTAGATACTTTTGTCACAAAATTTCAGACTTCATTATTCCATATATAATAAAAATTGACTACTTTACATAGAAAGGCACTCACTGGCTGACTGCTCATATGACACAGAAATATATACGCATAATAAAGAGCAATCTAATTTGTAAAAATGCAGTAAAACCACAAAGTCTAAGACACATTTGAAACAAATTCCACACAAATTAATCCACTGTATTTATTATGTTTTAACCCAATGATTGGTTTGTGCCTTAGAATACATTTAATATTTATATCCCTTTGAGACCTGGTGGTTGATCGATATGTACCTTAATCTGCCACCTCAGTTCTAAATTGTCTAAATTATTAACTATATACTTACCCCTACAGTCCTCTGTGACTAAATTCAATACCAAAAAATAAGACCTTATAAAGTTTATTATATAATTCAGAATGCTAGAATAAGCCTTTGCATTCTTCTTAGATCTTATTGTATACACAAGTTCCCTTATACTAGAATGCAAATCTCTCATGCTTGTGGCCATGTAAAATGTTTTCCATCATAAAGAAAGTAGCTGTGTACACTGACTGAGTCCTGTTACAAGTTTATCTGGAATTAGTTGTCATTCCAATCCCCTTATATGTGAGAATAAGTGCCTAATCTGTAAATGTCCTAGCATATCCTTGTTTTACTTGTCTCTAGGTTATTTGTACACAAAATGTAAGAATTAAAAACTACCAGGGGAATGTAAAGTTATGACCTTTAAGATCCTCACAAATCAATAACCTAGAAAGAGCCTATGATGTTATAAAGATCATCACCATGACACAAAACAAAGAGGAATGCCCCATTTGCTTTATTATTTTTTAAAGTAGCTTTTCCCTTTTGGTTATTGCCTTCTAAACTATTCTTTAAATTTATACTATTTTTTCCAAAGACCAAAGGTTCGATCCCAGTCTTATGCATTATATTTCATTACCATCCCTATTGTCTAGCAATGGAAGGGCAATATTAATTTTTGAAGGTAATTGTGTACATTATACTAAAAAATCGCAGCTCAAGATGAAACCCTGAATAGGAGGATGTAGACTTGCCTGTGAACAAATTGCTTGTACCATATCAGTTGGGTAATCCCTCTCAATAAACATCATTTCCAAATTATGGCAGTCTGATTTAAAAAGATTGCCACCAAAGATTAGTCTAGGTAGCCTAACCACTTGGTTTCTGATTATCTTAGTTTTGATATACTGGGGATGTGCACTTGCTGAATCTATATAATTATTTGCAAATGCAGAGTTTTCTAAAAAGCCTGGATGTGGACCTCTGTGCAGAATCTACGTCTGCTGTTACATCCAAAAAGTCTGAACTTTAAGACTTGACAGAAAAAGTGAACTTGAGAAAAGAAGTACTCTCCTGTATGGCTGTGATGAAAGAATCTACTCAATCTCTTTTACCTTAAAAGATGAATATTAAATTATATATAAAATGCATGTGTAATAAAGACAATTTAAAATGTGCAACCTTATATAAGAAATAAGTTTCCCATTCATATAAGATAAAACTAAAGAAAGTGGGAGTTACAGTAGCTTACATTGCTACTCCCTTCAGTAAGTAATGCATCATCTCAACTCCCATCATCCTATGGAATGCATGTAAGGAGGTTACATCAGCTGTGATTACAAATACACACACACACACACACACACACACACATATATATATATATATATATATATATATATATATATATATATATATATGTGTGTGTGTGTGTGTGTGTGTGTGTGTGTGTGTGTGTGTCTACATAAAATATATTTATATCTATATATATGGATCTACTTTACAAGATTGAAGTTTTGAAACTTCGAAATTTTAATTAAAAAAAATAAAAACAAATGTTTTTTGTTTACGTTTTTGCAGGCTGTGGGGCTGCATCCCCCACAATCCATGCTAAATAACTATACCAACTTTGAGACTGCACTACAGTGAGGAAAACAGTAAATTTCCTTTTCTGTGCTGTACAGCAGTCTCCATTCAAAACATTAGAATTTTCAAAACTTCGATCTTATGGTCTCGACCATTTGCAGTTTAAAGTTTTGAAACTTTGAGTTTGTGAAGGGAATCCCTATATATGCATGTGTGTGTGTGTGTGTTTGTGTGTGTGTGTGTGTGTGTGTGTGTGTGTGTGTGTGTGTGTGTGTGTATATATATATATATATATATATATATATATATATATATATATATATATACATATAAGTCCAAAAATATAAGGAGCAGCCACTAAAGAACCACACAGTAGAACAAGCAACAATATCAAAACGTAAAAAACAGTGCAGTCACCACAGGATCGAGCATTAACATCCATTTTAATTACCAAATTAAAAACAATTTCAGCAATATAAAACTGAATAAAGTAATAATAAGATGAGCGCTTTCAGGTTTCTCGAACCCTTCATCAGATCTACTAATTAGATAATAGACCAAAGCGCTTATTTAGAGTCAAAAACTCAATTATCCAGTCAGATTCTTTGTCTTAGTACACACCTATTAAAGTGTGTCTTGTGTTCTTCATTCATAAGTCTTCCATTCATAAACTTACTAGTAGTCACCTATGAAGTTTGCTTCCTTTGAGGGCAGGTTTTAAGGATACATTCCCATTCAGGCCAGGCAGGAATGAGAGGAAATGAGCTGTATATTTGAACTCCAGGCTGACAAATTGCCCAGCCTGAATAGGAATGGTGTGTACTTTGACAGAAAGTACTTATCTTATTGTTTTATTCAGTTTTATATCACTGAGCTTGTTTTTAATTTGATAATTAAAGTGGATTTTTATGCTCGATCCTGTCATAACCGCACTGTTGTTTCATGTTCTGATATATATATATATATATATATATATATATATATATATATATATATATATATATATATATATCCAAACCGGAACGACACAGCAGGGTAACCAATAAACAATGTCTTGTAATGTCCAAATAATATTGTAAATTCCAAGAAACAAAATATGGTGAATGCACAAAATTTATTCCAAAATGAAAAATGGATGTCACAACAACAACCTCCAATAGAGTCACAACAAATAAGTTAAGCGCTTTCACCTGGATACAATCCCAGGCTTCTTCAGAACATTTTGAAAAAGCAGCATTGTGCTTAAATAACCCCTCGTGAAGTCATGTGACCCCCACATCCTTAATTCCATAGCTTCGTTCAAATAACAATTAATTACTTACAAGCTTTCAATCCTTAAACAACCCCCCCCCCCTTTAAAAACATTTATTATAACAATAAATACAAACTTCTAAACTGGTCCAGTTCATATAGTAAAAAATGTAAATATTGTTAAAATATATTAAATCATTATAAATTGTTGTACAATATTATTAAAATATAGTTATAATATATGAGACCTGGAAACCACACAATTATATTATGTTAATAATATATATAAAAAACTGTGTTTAATAACATTGTTACTGTATGTAACCTCTCAAAACACAGTTAAAATTTTTATAATTTTTATAATTTTTATAAATTTGAATAGAAGAGTCTATGAACACTTTTATGATGTTGCATTTGAATAGAAGAGTCTATGAACACTTTTATGATGTTAAAAATAAAAAAAGAAAAGAGACCAATGCCTTTTTTAAACATTCCCTTTTATGTCCTAACATGGTTCTCAAATTTTTCATATTGGAGCAAGTTGATGTTGACCCTAGGGGTGGAAGTTGGGAGACTAAACTAGAATATAGGGAGTTGCTATGGCAACTGAAGTTGGACACAGGCAAGACCACAGGGTTAAACGACAATATTAGTATTAGTAGCGTACTTAAATTAAGGTCTGCTAGGTTATAGGAAATAGCGTAACCCTTTGTTTTTAATTTGTAACATTTTGTTTTTAAAATTTGTTTTTTTTAAAGTTGGGTAATGATTACCCTTTGGATTAGGGTTGGTTTATAAAAATTATAAAAATTTTAACTGAGTTTTGAGAGGTTACATACAGTAACAATGTTATTAAACACATTTTTTTATATATATTATTAACATAATATAATTGTGTGGTTTTCAGGTCTCATATATTATAACTATATTTTAATAATATTGTACAACACTGTACAACAATTTATAATGATTTAGTATATTTTAACAATATTTACATTTTTTACTATATGAACTGGACCAATTTAGAAGTTTGTATTTATTGTTATAATGAATGTTTTTAAAGGGGGGGGTTGTTTAAGGATTGAAAGCTTGTAAGTAATTAATTTTTATTTGAACTAAGCTAAGGAATTAAGGATGTGAGGTTCACATGACTTCATGAGGGATTATTTAAGCACAATGCTGCTTTTTCAAAATGTTCTGAAGAAGCCTGGAATTGTATCCAGGTGAAAGTGCTTAACTTATTTGTTGTGACTCTACTGGAGGTTGTTGTTATGACATCCGTTTTTCATTTTGCAATAAATTTTGTGCATTCACCATATTTCATTTCTTGGAATTTACAATATTATTTGGACATTACAAGACATTGTTTATTGGTTACCCTGCTGTGTTGTTCTGGTTTGGTTTTGTGGTTTTTACTATTTCGTTGTGGTTCTGATATATATATATATATATATATATATATATATATATATATATATATATATATATATCATACAATGGTGTAATGATGAATCAAACGTTCTCAGTTTATAATTTGTTTACACAACTCTACATAATTACTGCCGGAAAAACTAATCAGATAATTCAGGTTTAACTTCCTAACATAACATTTGGTGTCAATTTACTATGCTGTCTTACTGGGAATAAAAGGAAAACCTTTCTGTAAAACAGAAATGTCATGGTCATTAAACAAGTGAGAACTTAAATTTACTACCTTGTATTTGCTAGAGGTGTTACAGTTAATAATCAGGATTTCCATCACATCTGTACTGCACAGGTATGACAGACCTCTTCATTGTTCATTTAGACCACAAGGAAAACATAAAGTACAAATGCATAATACTTGTTGTTGTTCATTAACATCTGTGCAGTGATTAGGTGCTCCATGACATAAAGATCTTACATAATGAGCGTGATTATTTTTCCATCACTGCCAAATAGATGTGGCTTTTTTATGGTAGACATGTGCATTTCACACTGAAGAAATGGTGCCACAAAATTAGTATAAACCAAGAATCATGCAGTAAAAAATGCCACTGAGGATCTAAAATGTTAAAATCAATCCTTGGGATTCAGCTTATTCTTGCACGGAAGGGACCATTCACGTGCAGCATGGGTGCACACCATGCATAATCATGAAGGCACGCTGTCATGCTCTAAAATGGACACCATTCTGTGCATAAGCACAAGGGGTGTGTCTGAGAGCTGTGCTCTCACTATACACATGCCCCCTGCACTCCACAATTGTCGTATGGCAATGTAAGATAACGAGAGTGTCCTCGGACACCATTACTTGTCAAATGGACAAGAAATCTGGACAAAGCCATAGTAAACAATGGATAAATGTGAGATATTGCACTCACAAGCATATAAAGTCAATAGAATTATAGGCTTTACATTAGCAAGAATTCCACAAAGGGTATGAAGTGTAAAACTCAATTGGCTGTCATTATTTCCTAACTGTAGTCTTTAATGCTTTGCCACTAATCTGTCAGAAAGCTACAATTGTATGAAAAATGGACCAAAAATATAAGACAGAAATCTGGATATTCTGTGAAAATCTTTACAGTTGAGAGGTATGGTGGACACTGTTACTGTCCATGGAGCATACCTCTCAAATGCAAAGCCTGTCATGTCATCACTGTTTGAAAAGCATACCCCGCCAAAAGATAATGTATAGAAAATAAAACACAGCAGTTTAATTTTTTTTTCTGTGCGCAATAAAGTTTAAGCATAGCTGAAAGGGTGTGCGGATTGCGCAGCTGTGCTCTGCTTAGCTTGCACATTACAAGGAGCTACATAGGAATATACATGGAGAAATAGGAATGAGGAAATAGCAAAGTGAGAAGAGCATTTGCTTGGCAAATAGTCATTCCTGGTTCTATCCCCACTGAAACCAATTTGCATTTTACATGTGAAAGCAGTACATAATTTATTTTTTTAATAATTAGGTAGTAAATAACATATTTGTAAACCAGAGTAGTGTAGTAGGTCCAGATGTGAGGTGTCAGTGTAATGTAGTTGTGAAACCCCCATATAAACACAAATGCCCCATACAGTATAGTCACACAAGACTAAATGTAATGAAAGCACATAGGGGGATGTCAGGGAAGGTAAACAAAATTATAATATGTCAGGAATGATGAATCAATCCTATACAGCTAATAGTCTATAAAATAAAACTTAGGCAATGCTAAGCATTGCACAGCTATGCTTACTGGGTGTAAGCATTGCTTAAATATAAATGCCAAGTAATGAGTAGCCCAGCTAAGTGGATTTGCCCATAGATAAGCAGTGCTGAACCTGCCCTTTAAGCACTGCCAACCTTAGCTAAGCAGGTTTGCCCATAGCTTAGCTTAGCTCAGCATATTCAAAGCTGTCCAATCACGGCAAAATGTGGAAAATCAGCCATATTTAAACATTGCAGGTGGGAATACAGCCCATAACCGGTTGTACCTCCTCACTGTAGGCAGTATAGCTGGTGTAGGAGAAGGCATGTGCTTTCAGGTGCAGCGCTGGGGCATACAGGAGTCCAAGGTCATGGTAGGACTCCTTGTAAAAAACATGACATGAGTCTGCTGCAGGACCAGTACTAGGGCTCCCAATACAAAGCAGAGGCCTGGGAAAGTCTCGCCCATGATCTCACCAGTGCCACTGGCATCCCACCGACTGTTCAGCAGGTTGAGCACCACTATGCTGACTTGAAGCAGAGGAAGAGGAAGCTCCTGGACCAGTGGGTCCAAGAAGCATGGCGGAGGGGTGATGTCCCAGCAATGTGTAAGTATTCATAGCAATAACTGATAACTGTTTACCAAAGTCCAGCGTGTATGTGATGGATAGGTATGCATAAATGTTTCTCTATCTTCTTTACAGTTACAGCTGATTGGGCTGCGAACCAGAAAGCTCAGGCAAGCAGGTTGCAAAGACTGGGTCACGAGGCTGGCGATTAACAATCTAGCTTGTAGTATTCATACCAAATAAATATAAAGGAGTAGAATGTCACCTGGCAGTATTAAAAATGAGTATGGTTTGTACGGAATAAACTAGACAATATTACAGTAATAGGTTATATATAAATAAAATGTTAACTACCTGTCAATAAAATTCAAAACCCTGGACTGGTTGTGTTCACTCTGGTATTGTAAGAACTGAAATGTGCACAGGTTATGCATAGCAACTATAGCTCTGCAAGCATTAAACAATCAATTCTCATCTGACAAAGTTAGTGCCTTTGTAAGACACGAGATTAACTGATATGAAATGTGTCATGCACCAAGATCTGATATCTGAATAGTAATGTTGTGTTAACCACTGTTTTCCACACTGTGCTATGTCAAAAGGTATGTATGGGAATGTATGTATAAGAATGTTGCAATTACAAGGTCAGATTGTATAACCGAGAGAGAATGAAAAAACATTCAAAGAAGAAACAGCAGTTTCTCAATAGCTCATTCTGATGAAACACAACCTTGTAGTATCTTTAGCAGTAACAGCCATGGCTCGAATCCTGAGGGGGTAGTAAGCTGTATTCATAATTTCAAGTAGGATTTTGTGAATATGTGTAGAAACTGTCAGGTACTGTTAACATAAATTTCCTCCACAGGTCTTCCAGGAAAGAGAAGGTATAAAGTAGCTATAAGAAGGCTGTAGTTATACTGTGTCCAACACTCATGGTCCAACCCCAAGGCTGTAAATGACAGCAAGGTAAGTACATACACCAAGTGGTCTCCCCAAGAAATGTTCAAAAGTGTCATGCTGTCACAGCTAATGGTCCCTGCTGCCAACAACCAGGGTGACCAAAAGATATCAAGGCAGACTATGGCAGTAGCACACACACACACACACACACACACACACACACACACACACACACACACACACACACACACACACACACACACACAGTATGAGTGCACATATGTAACCCTGACTATGTAACTATGAGTAGAAACAATCAGGTAGTATTAACAAAAAATCCCTCCACAGGTCTTCCAGTTAAGAGAAGGTATAAAGTAGCTATAAGAAGGTTGTAGTTATACTGTGTCCAACACCCATGGTCCAACCCCAAGGCTGCAAATGACAGCAAGATAAGTACATATACCAAATGGTCTCCCCCCAAGAAATGTTCAAAAGTGTCATGCTGTCATAGCTACAGGTCCCTGCTGTCAACAACCAGGGTGACCAATAGAAATCAAGGCAGAGTATGGCAGTAGCACACATACACACACACACACACACACACACACACACACACACACACACACACACACACACACAATGAGTGTACATATGTAACCTTGACTATGTGACTATGGGTAGAAACAGTAAGTAAGTATTAACAAAATTTCCCTCCACAGGTCCTCTAGGTAAAAGAAGGTATAAAGTAACTATGAAAAGGCTGTAATTATACACTGTGTACAAACATACCACTGCCCACCCAAGGCCATAGGTTGTTGTAATAATACCTATAGAATAATGATTAGAGAAATGATCATTAAAGCTGTGACCACTGCAAGAATCTACATTGGTTAATTGACATCGCTGTCTCTCCCCCACCTTATCTTCTCCAATAATCTAAACACATAAATGAATGGGTATGTTTTCCACCAAATCCAGTTGGGACATGTGTCTTATTGTTCTACAAATGTTGAAATGTATTCCAATTAATGTTCCCTGTTCAAATACTATCACTGGTGGCCTGTTGCTATCAATGTAACCTGCATGTCAGTGTAATGCCCACTGTGGTTCCATATATGCATGTGTTCTGTTTGCTATGCGAATGATCCATATCTGTTGTTTTTGTTTAATGGGAATACTCATGCATGCTGTCATAACTAATCCTGGAATGTGCTTGCCATTACTAATCAACATATGTTCTAAAAATGCAACACCATAGCACATCTGAGAAGGCTGATCCCAGTGGATCTGCCTCTTCTGGCCATGACACTGGGCCCAGGCACATCTGGGACCCACCCCGGAACGTCTTCATCCGCTGATCCTGGACCAGCTTTGGGTGGAATCACCTCAGGGGATGGGGCTCACCCCCCCGAGGCAAGAGCGTGGACAGGAACCTGTCACCTGAATCCAGGTCTGGAGTCTGGTGCGTAGCAAGCTCCACAAGGAATTGGGAGATCTTCTACACCAGCTTGAGGGCCACATGGCACATTTAGAGGGTCAGCCTGCCCCTCCTGCTCAGCACCCAGCACAGCCACCTTCGGGGCCGTGAAGGTGCAGTGGTGACTACCCATGGGTGGGGACCTCAGTCCCACTGTATCTATTTGGGGGCTTGTGGGCTTCTGATTACCAAACACCCCTCCCCATCCAAGGTGTTTACCCCCCAGATGTGTAATATACCACCCCTGTATGCTGTCTTGTTTGTCTTGTTTGCCTTCCTACCCAACATCCCACTCTCATATTAAAAAAGGGCAATCTGTTCCCCAAAAAAATGTTGCCCCACACATAGCTGTCCATTTTGCACATGTGTCTACTGGACGCATGTCATCTGGTCTAATTGGCTTCACAACACATTATTGTTGTCCTCACCCCTCTCTCAGGTGTTTGAGTGTCCAAATTTATCTCCAAATTCAGTATATATGCACAGCTGTTGCTTTAGAAGTAATGAGCAGCTACGGACCTTCCCTACACCCATCCTGCACATCCCTAGCTATCTTTCATATTGTTTTTCACTCTTTGTGCTCCCCTTTTCACCCCTCTCCTATCACCCCTTTTTTCTTTTCTTTTAAAGAAATTAGTGCGGGGGAAAGTGGGAGTAAGCAGTAGCAAGTAGGAGTAAGCCTGTTTGCACGGTGCTAAGTGATGCCTACATAGATTTAACACTTTTTAAGGCTGTGTATAAGCATTATTGACCTGAGGTTAGCATTAATTACCGCCATGCAAACTGACATAAACCCGCTTACAACTGCTTAAAAGTGCCTTACTCACTCTGTATCCAACAGCCCTTGTTCTGCCCAGCAACAAAACAATTAGCCATTGTAAGTCTTGAACCCAACATTTTACGACTAAGTCATCTGAGCTGTAGGGATGTCTGATGTTTTTTCAAACATATCATTCAGCACAGTCATTCAGCAGTAGGGAAAAGGTTTGTTAACATTTGTCAAGTTTTGTACATAGATATAAATGTATATGTGTAAGGAGATGCATATATATATATATATATATATATATATATATATATATATATATGGTCTATATTAGAACATCGAAGTTTCAGAACTTCGAATGTTCTAATATCGAACCTTATTCTAACATCGAACATGCAGAAAAGCGATTTTTTTTCCTAGGGAAAAAATTTGCTGTTCCAAAACACATACACACAACACAAGCACACCAAACAAACAGCAATCCACACACATACACCTAAAATCTTACACCTAACCCTACACTAAACTATACACACGCCACTAACTATCCACTTACCTTAACCCAAACCCTAACCCTAAGGTCCATCATTATCGCACACTCACCTCACGCGTGCCCTAACCCTAACTCACCTACCCCACCCTAATCCTCACGTCTACACAGTTGCACACTTACCTGACCCGCGCCCTAACCCTAACTCACCTAACCCGTCCTAACCCTCACATCCACACAATAGCACACATACCTAACCCGCACCCTAACCCTAACTAACGTAACCTGCACTCAGTCGCACACTTACCTGAACCCGACCCATAACTTTCCACCACAGCAGTGAAAATACTGAAGCAACAGAAACGGACAGCCAAATTCTTTCCCTAGGAAAAAATTTTGTTTTCTGTTGCTTTGATATTTTCAGCTTTCGCTAAATAGGGTTCGATATTAGAACATTCGAAGTTTTGAAACTTCGATGTTCTAATATAGACCCATATATATATATATATATATATATATATATATATATATATATATATATATAAAGTAAATAAATACATACATATACATATGTCAGTATGTGCATAAAACAAATGTTATCAATATATATATATATATATATATATATATATATATATATATATATATATATATACATATATATAGTGCAGTCGGACATCAGATACTACACACTCTGAACCTCTTAGTACAACAAATCTGTCCAAAAGTTGTCTGAATGGGGGTGAAGGGGCCCAAACTAGGGACCTCTTTTAATTTTTGCCCTTATCCCTTCCTCCCCAGCAGTACAGCAGTAATTGTTCTGCCTTGCAACAACATAATAAGGTCTGTCAAGTCTTGAACCCAGGGCCATGTAAACTTCAATCAAAGCAATGTACCATTACACCATCTGAACCCTATAAAATAGCCATGACTTTCCAAACTTATCAGTTAGTACAGTCATTCAACAGTAGGGACATGAGTTTGTAGAATCAGTCAGGTTCACCATATATACATGTATATATGTATGGAGATGCATATATGTGGACATATCTATACATAATACATATATATATATATATATATATATATATATATATATATATATATATATATATATATATGTATATATATATATATTTAGAGAGAGAGAGAAAGAGAGAGATACATCTATATTATATCTACATATATGCATACACACACACACACACACACACACACACACATATATATATATAGAAAGGTGTATAAATATATATATATATATATATATATATATATATATATACATACACATAAATATACAGAAATATATGCCAGCTACAAACACATTTAATCTGAGGGTCATGCTGTTGCACACTAGAAGTCTAAATCTGAAAATGCACTCATAGGAAGTATTCCTTAAAATGGGGAATGATGACATCTGTGCTGTAATATACATCTGGTTAAAGGCAGCAGGAAGCACCCCTTCACTACCAGCCTATATCTCCTTCCACACCTTTTGTTTGCAGAACATGGACTGAAGCTCCAAAGGTGATGGTATTTCCAAATTTATTAAGGATGCACACACCTCCAGAGTTGTAGACCAGCATTATGCATTACAGATAATAATAACATTGGGTAAGACAGTAGTTCAGGTTGTAGCCTGCTATATGTCCCCAAACATGTCCCAAGACTCACACTCCATGTCCCTAAACACCCTGGGGAATATTAGTGTCCAACCTAACACTCTCATACTGGTTGACTTCAACTACCCCACCATTAAATGAGAAAGCTACTCATGTACAGATGCACATGCCCATCACATCAACCTGGTCCTTGCTAACATGGGTGACTGTTGCTGTACACCAGTAGTCAATTCCTGCCTTGTTATATCTGAACAGAAATTAATCAGCTTTGGAAATCTACAGACCTCCCACCCCCCCCGCCCTGCACAGATTACCACCATGAAAAGCCTTTCCAAAGCTAACTCTGGCCTCCTAAAAACAGATGTGGCTAACCTCACGGCAGCCATGCAAATAGAGACTAGTTGCGTGACTGTTGAATAAAACAAAAATGCACTATGAACACGTACACAAATGCATAGATACCGCCATATCCAATAGAACCAGGACCGTCACCTCCAAAAAAAGGAAGCCAATCTGGTGGTCCCTGGCCATAAGGAAGGAACTGATATGGAATAAGGTAAAGTGTCAAGACTGAAAAAAAAACCCTTATCAGCCTCAATTAAAAGTTGAGATCCCTCATCAAATACTACAAAGTTAGCTGTGAAAACCAAATTGGAGCACATAGTAAAGGCAACCACAAGGCCTCATACAGTTATGTGAAGAATCTTCATGGCAATACCAAGATTTGCTCTGAGTTACTAGACAATGCTACCTCTTAAACTGAGCCAACAAATATTGCCAATATACTGGCCGACATCTTGAGTGCAAACCTTGCCCTTTTCAAGCACGGCCTTACCTCAGGCTTTGTCCCTACTAAATTGTGCAGTGCTACAGTCACCCCTCTCCACAAACAAGGTGCAACTACAGACCATGGGAAATACCGCCCCAACTGCCTGACAAATCTGTTTTGCAAAGCTATGGAATGCATCATCGTGCACCTAATACACAGGGATATGGGAAGCTGCAAACTCAGGATCCCACATGGTTTACTTTTCTGAAGAGTAGGTCATACCTGCTCAATCAACCTGGTCAACTTCTTGGCATCAGTCACCTGAGCTGTGGATGAAGGCAAGGTGGCACATACAGCCTACCTTGATCTGGCCAAAGACTTTGATAACATTCCCCACTCAGGAATATTGCAAAACCTCATTAAGCTAGGCATCAATCCCTATATCACTAGGTGGGTTGCAAACAGGCTCACAGATTGGACTTACAGTGTGGCAATAGATGACTCCAAGTCAGACTACTGAGCAGCCATAATTGGAGTACCACAGGGTTCTGTCCTATGTCCTCTCATTTGGTATAAACTTCTCTGAAGTCCATGCCAAGATGAAGGGACTCTGACAAAGTTTCCAGACAACTGCAAGAAGGGAGCTATTAATAACTACCCAAGTGATTTTGGCATCCTACTGAAAGGCCTCACTGAGACCAATGACTGGTGTCAGAGCCATGAACTTAAGCTCAATGTCAGAATATGTATTGCCATCCCCTTTGTGGAAAACCCTGTTCCCATGAATTACCACATTGATGGTGGTTCTCTGAACAAAGTAGGCGTTATAGGAGATCTGGGTACACAGGTTGATAGCAATGTCTCTTGACCACCACATTGCCACTGTGGTCACAAAGTCCTTCTATGTGGCACATCTCAGTACTAACGCATTAGCAACCAGGAAGGAAGAGGTCATTGTCCCCCTGTACTCCTTTTGACAGAGTGACACAGTTTGTTTCCGTATACATATTCTGATGGATGTGAGGTAGGTACATGAAATTTATGTCCTCATTTTCTGACAACAATCATATCATTACAGTGATTTACCAGAGAAATGATAATAATCTGTAAAACAGACCAGAAATATGAGCAATAAACCTGGACATCCTGAAACAATCCAGTCAGTTGACAGGTACCCCTTTCTGCAATGAATCTGGACCAAGGCTGACAAAGTGGTGGGTGGAAGCCATGAAAATGGGGATGTATCTGAAGTACTGGTGTAGATAAGCTAACACAGTTGCTGTAGTAACATGCTCCTGGGTGCTCTAACATATATTTAGTGAAATAGCACAAGTAGTTGAATTATGAAATCTGCTATGGACAATTACACATGTATTTGCAAATATATCAGGCACTACTGGGATGTAACAACACTGACAAACAGACACCAGTGTGAACGTGCATACACACAACCAATATCACCACAGTCACATACCAGAAAGTCAAGTGAACAGTACAGTACATGGACTGTGTGAACAAATACATCATATTTTGCCAATCACACACTAGCCCTATATATATATATATATATATATATATATATATATATATATATATATATATATATATATATATATATATACAGTCCCAATTCTCAGTGTAGTCTGACTCCTGATCTGGGTACAGAACATGTTTCAGTCTGCGCCTACAAACACATACAGCCAATAGATCAGCAGAAACTGGAGCAGTATGCACAGTCAGATAAAGAAGGAGCCATAAAACTTACATCCACCCCCTCCATACACAGCCCCAATAACATGTACACATGACATGTGTACACAGTCATGACAGTCTGTTAACAATGGCCAGGCACACACAGGCCTCTCACATATACAGTTCACCTCAGAATGTACAGTCTCAGGACTTATATCTATGGCCTCTTCCCAAACATGTCTGTAGGTATACTACATTACTGGGATGGTAGCAGAAATTAAGTCAAGAAATAATGATAATATATATGTCTGTGCCTCATTGACATCTGGACAAAGCCTGATATCATATGGGGACAGATGCACAAACACAGGGGGTAGATTGGACATATTGCTTTTATACATTGAGACAGTTGCAGATGCTACTGGGTTTATTGTAACATCCTTTATGAGGAATATGACATTGGTGATACTAATAGATGTGAGTATTTACTGACTGCATTCCAAAGAGTCTACAACTGATTTACCAAGGACACCAACTGTCTGGGGAACAGACAAAACAGAACAGGCAAACATGTGGCCATTCTGTGGACAGTGTGCCAGTGGAGAGGTATGTCTGAGACATATCAATGTCATTTATGAAGTCACTCACTAAATGCATGTCCACACAATCCTTGTCAATCTATCAATCCACCAAGTGTATAACAGCACTGATGATATAGAATCTGTTCACAAATCTGGGGATATGTCCAACATGTTGTTTGGCTGTCTCCACATGTCCTGTCCTGTGACGTATTGCCACCTACTGTATGTGAATCTGTAGCCCACCACCTCTGTAATGTCCCTCACACAGGCAAGGAAAAGGGGCAAGGCCCACATTAAGGAATGTCCCATATGTCGGAACTAGCAGCAGTGTCCAGGCCAACAGCACAATACTATGAGGGCACCTACATAGTGGTATGGCCTTAGCAATACTTGACATCTGCACATCTGTACAGAGGACAGACAGAAAGTGGATAGCCAATAAGTTGTGCATTAGGATGAATGTTTTGAAAGATACAAGTCTGAAACTGAAAAGTATGCTATTACTACATGACAGCAGTCCTCAATGATGTGTCCAAAAAACATAGTAGTCTACAGTTAGTATCAAAATATCAGATCAATATCCAATAGGAGATACATAAAAACATACAGCTCAAACACCAAAAACAAGATAGTTGTACTCAGACTCCCTGTTTTGCATGCAGGGGTGTATGGTTCTAGTACTACAATCTGAAATCTACTTTTACTTGGAAAAGCACTGCTAAAAGTACTAACATAATGATACAATATGTGTTAAACTATTTTTGTCAACCAATACACTGTAGCTGGTGTAACATGCAAGTGTGACTGTATATAACCTGGGATACTACCCATCTATGAAACAAATACAAAGAAAAAAGATTGTGGTACTACCCACGTATACCCAGGTGTCCCATACAGTATAGTCACACCCCTTGCTACTGTAATGACAGCACATAGAAGCATGTTATGTACAGGAAGTTAAATACACTTATTAAAGATGTTATTACCCTGCTATTTTATCAGACTGGAATTTGACCAATGGTTACCAGGGCAGACCTATGCTTAGCAAGTTTAAAAACTGCTTGAATGTAAATGCTAAGCAGACTTGCTCACTGGAAAGCAAACCTACATGGTGTAAGTGCCTATTCGTTTAACCATACGCTAGCACCACTTACTGTAGCACACACACACAAAAACATGCTTAAAGCTGCTCAAAGCTGCCTTAATCACTCTATATTCAACAGCCCTTGCTCTGCCTAGCAGCAAAATAAACAGCCCTTGAACCCAGGATCCTGCACACTACAGTCAAAGCAAATTACCAGTAAGCCACCTCCACTGTATGGTTTTAGGATGTTTTCTCAAACATACCCTTCTTTACAGCCAGTTTACAATAGGGATGTGACACTGTGCAATTAGGAAGAATTGGTTTCTACAAATATATATATATATATATATATATATATATATATATATATATATATATCAAAAGAAACATATACATAGAGAGAGAGAGAGAGAAAGAGATATGTATGCAGATACATATATGTGTATAACAATATATAGATATATTACCAATAAATACTAAGGTTTTATGTATATATATATATATATATATATATATATATATATATATATATGTGTGTGTATATACATATATATATATATATATATATATATATATATATAAATAACGCAAAATCCAGAGCATATACAGGAGCAACAGGCAGTCCACCAGAATGAAAATGGTACGACAATTCCAAAAGTCAAAACGAATTCAAAGACTTCCATTCGTAGAAACAACACCTTTTATTCGAACAAACAGTAGTAAGCGCTTTCACCCTAAGGCTTCTTCAGACTATGAAACAACATGAACTTCCTGTCTTTATAAAGCAGATGGTGAAACCAATAAATCAATTAAGTACATGATGTCATTAATCTCAATTGAGAATTTAAAGCGAAATGCATATTCAAACAATGTATATGTACATATATAAAACGTTTTTACATACATAAAGAGCACTTATTCATAAATAACATATAACAAACATATACAAAATGGTAAATATCTAAAACTAAATCATTATATAATTAAAGAAACTAACCCAAAGCATTATGCTTTGGTTTAAAAGTCTTCTTTACGTAAAAGGGATGTAGGCATACTTTATCATTAATTCCTGGTGGTTTATCCGCTACAGCGGATAATCCAACGTGCCTCACATTCCTCTGTATAGTTGATTAAATTACCCCCTCTACCACTGGGTATTATGCTTTGCATGACAAAGAATTTAAAACTATGCAATGGACTATATTGCTTGCAATGTTTTGCTAAAGCATTGTTTTCAGAACCCATCCTAATATGGTAAACATGCTCCTGATGCTCACGTAACTGACGATTAGTTTTCCCTATATAAAATGAAGTGCATTCCACACATCTAGCAAGGTAAACTACATTTTCACTGCGACAATTAGTTTGAGTTTTAAAATGATAATTATAACCTGTAATAGGATGTTGAAACACATTGTCAGTATCTATAAACTGACATTGTCTACATGAATTACAGGAACAGTATTATATATGGGAGTAAAATACGTAGTATCTACACCACCTGAATAATGACACAACTTCCGTTTTAGATTCAGCTTATTCTTATATAAGAACTTGGGTTGACGTCCCACCACATTACTTATATCATCATTTAGCGATAGGATGTCCCAGTGCTTCATAACAATGCTCCTGATATCATCTGTGTCATTTGTGAAGTATAATGGTACTTTCAGTCCACCTACTTCTCTAGGGGTATAGTAGATACAATTTCCCATTCTCAGAAAAATAGGGACAGGCTCTTGAAGTCCTTAAATCATTTACTACAGAAATAGCTCTATCTACTTCTATCTCCCTATAACATCTTTCCTTAAATCTTTTTCTTAATTCTAGTACCTCACATTCATAGCCTTCATCCAAAGGATTCAACCTGGAAGCTCTCATCAATTGTCCCTTAATAACATTGTTGAAAACAAAACTAGGGTGCATACTATGTCTATGAAAAAGACTATTCCTAAAACATGCTTTCCTATGGACAGAGGTATTTAGTAGACCACTCTCAAGTCTTATAATGTTTACATCAAGAAATGATATGTTGGAAATTGAGTAATTTAATGTGAACTTCAGAAACTCAGTCAAATTATTCATATTTGCCACAAAGTCTAATAGACTACTTTCATCACCTCTCCAAATCAAGAAGAGGTCATCCACGAAACGCCTATAGAAACCTACATGTTGTTGAAAAGTGGCTAGCGGAAAGAGTAATTCTTCTTCCCAATCAGACATCACTATATTGGCATAGCTATTGGCACAAGGAGTGCCCATAGCTACGCCATCAACCTGTAGGAAGACATCCTCATTAAAAATAAATACATTGTTATACAGAACTGTTTCCAAAAATAGTGCCAACAGGTCAACCATTTCTTCACCCAGAAGTGATTTCCTATTCAAATAGCGCTGTACCATAGTTACCCCTAAATCATTTGGAATAACGGTAAAGAGACTAACCACATCCAAGCTTACCATAAAATAAAATTCATTATCACGTAAAGTTTTAGTATAACTATATAAATCTAGTAAAAACTGCTTACTGTCCTTAAGAACCACATTATTGGCATCGACAATAGGTCATAAATAGTACTGTATATAAATTGAAAAGGGTTCTGTAAGCCAACCTTGACCTGACACTATAGGCCGCAGGGGTGGATTGGTAGCTGATTTATGAATCTTAGGTAAACCTTGAATTATTGGTAGACAAGGATCATTAACCCTAAGATATTTAAACAAATCTAAGTTAATAATACGACTTTTGACCAGATCATCTAACATATCATAGACTCTGAATACTTTATTGGTCACTTCTTGCATATTGATTTTAATATAGAAGTTGCCTTCCTCTAACATTAACTTCATATTGTCAAGGTAGCTACTTCGATCCACTAACACAATCGGGCCTCCTTTGTCAGCAGGTCTAACTGTGATCGTTCTATCTTGGCACAAATCCTGTAATGCTTTCCTTTGTAAAAATGATAAATTATGTTTAACTTGTCTTCTCCTGCACCTGTTACCATTATTGAAATATTCATGAACATCATTTTCTACTAGCCTAGAGAAAGTATCCAATAAAGGATGTAATATTGGTGTAAAAGTACTAGGTAGTCGGAATGAATCTGTATGCCCATTACCATTATTCACGTCACTGATACTACCAAATTCTAAATGTAACTGCACTTTCCTTACATACATTTTAACATCAATAATAACATCTGTCAAATCACTACCTGTACTCAGTATAAAACTCAACCCTTTATTGAGTACTTGTAGTTCATTACTATTCAAAATTCTTTGGGAAAGATTCACCACTAGTGAGGATCCACTCTCCCACATCTTTTTCAAAGTGGGGCCTGAGTAGTCCCCTCCCGACCCCTTCCGCTTCTGTCTCCCCCTGCTTGCAGACCTCTGTCTGCCTCATTATGTGAACAGATCTATCGGGAAAGGGGTAGGACAGTCAGTATTTACAATATTTTTTATATTAGTAGTTTTCCTTCTTACTACAGCTTCCTCCTTGGAGGAACTAGGCTGAACAGTAACATTGTTAGTGTTTTTATCTACATCATTGGTGTTCTTATCTACCACAGTATCATGGCAAACATTGGCTGAATCAGCATTTTGTGTTCGAAGTTCTACATTGTTAGGTCTGTCATTATCTAACCCATCAAGTTCCACATTTACAATTTCATTTACATTCAAATTGACCACAGATTTATCGACAACATTTGAAGACAATACATTAGCAGCAGTGTTAAAATTCTGTCTCGGCCAAGTGAAGACATGGCCGAGTTTAAAATCTTTAACATCTCTCACAATTTTATGCCTTTTTTGTTCAAAAAGTCGCTTCTCAAAAAGCATAACATTATCTAACAATTTTTCTAGTCCAATATCCACCTTCGGAGAAACATATTTAGTACTGACAGAATTGAATAATTCAGTCACTCTTTTTCTCAACATGTCCTCTTCCGGATGATGAAAATCATTTAGCAGCCTCATATAATTGAAACTAAGTTCTAAATTGAGTTGCTGCCATTCATACAGCAACTCAGGATGAGAACTACCAGAAGTGGGCATTTTTAAAATATGTAGCCCACGTGGTACTATTCGTTTTTGTATACACGCCTCAAAATGTTGGCATTGTAATTGTAACTTTTTCAACTTCAAAAAGTCAGATTCCAACCTGTTCAGGTCATCATTAAGTCCAGCTAAATTCTCCATTTCCATAGCATCAATGTCACTGTTCAGATCCGGTTCGAACACTATTAACAAATTGTTCACGCCAGACAACCTGGAAGACTTCCTGTTTAAACAAAATATTCTGGATTTTGCGTTATTTATATATTTGTTTTATTACTACAGGAGCAATTTTCCTGTTGTGGTTCTTGCTGGTTTTTATATATATATATATATATATATATATATATAGATACACACACACACATATGTGTGTGTGTGTGTGTGTGTGTGTGTGTGTGTGTGTGTGTGTGTGTGTGTGTGTATATATATATATATATATATATATATATATATATATATATATATTTGTATATTTATATATATATATATATATATATATATATATATATATATATATATTTAGGTTCATATGTCCATAGGTTGGTACCAGGCTATCGGCCCTAGGGCCTACACAAGCCTAGCCATAACAATTCCCTGGATATTTCTTCCCACAATATTTACTTCCCTGAACCCCTGTCTAGAAGGGCGACTGATGTGCTCTACTGGGTGAATTTCCTATCTCCCAGCCAATTGTCAAGGTTCCTTTTGAAGAGGGCCAAGGAGGTGCTCTGCTTGACATGTATGGGCAGTCTATTCCAGAGTATGGGGAGTCTCTGGGTCAGGAACGTATCCCTCCAGCATGTTTTATTCATTGTGATGACAAGGTTTAGATCCCTGAAGCATGTGGCTCTGAGGGATTGGAATTTCTTTAAATGGAGCATGTCCAACAGCTCAGGGTTTGACATGGCCTTGTATGTTAAGCAGAGATTGCCTCTGAGTAGACAATATGCCACAGAGTATAGCTGGAGGTTTTTTTAGACAGTCAGTATATAGCATCTGCTTTAAGTCTGTGATTCTTTTAGTGAGGTATTTCTGCAGCCTTTCCAGCTGTTGCAGATGTCTTGTGAGTTACATACCAAATGGGGCATTGTACACTATAATGGGTCTAATGAGGGATAAGTACAGTAGGACAATGACCTCCTTTTTTCTGGATGAAAAGCCCTTAGTGATGAGGTGTACCACATAGAAGGATTTCCTGACTGTTGTGGCAATGTGGTTATCGAAGGTGAGACCACTGTCCACCTGTGTCCCTAAGTCTGTCATCACAGTTTCAGTGTTTAGTGTACTGCCACCTTTGTGGTAATTCATGGGTATATTTTTTTCCCAAAAGGGATAACTATACATTTCTTGGCATTAAGCTTGAGCCCATGGCTATGGCACCAAGCATCTGTTTCTGTATGGCCCTTTTGTAGAATATCTACATCATTTGGGGATTCAATAATGGCTCCCAGTTTGTAGACATATGCGAACTTTGTTAGCCAGAGTCCCTTAGTGTTGGCCTGTACTTCAGAGAAGTAGATGCCAAACAAGAGCAGTCCCAGGACTGAACCCTGAGGTACTCCACTTGTCACTTGTCTGGAGCTGGATTTGGAGTTGGCTACTTTTACAGTCTGGATTCTGTCAGTAAGCCACTTGGCAACCCATTGAGTGACATAGGGATTTATGCCCAGCTTAGTAAGTTTATCTAGGATTCCAGAGTGGGGGATGGTGTTGAAGGCCTTGGCAAGGTCCAGATAGGCTGCGTGGACCACCTTACCCTCGTCCATAGCTCTGGAGACTGATTCAAAGAAGTCAATCAGGTTCAGGAGACAAGATCGGCCCTTCATAAACCCAAACTGGGTGGGGTCCAGTGTTTGAAGGTTGCCAATGTCTTTGTTTATAAGTTCCATGATAATGCATTCCATGCCCTTGCAGATCAGGCTCGTCAGACTGTCTGGACGTTAGTTCCCAGGATCCAAGGTGGATCTCCCCTCATGGAGTGGGATAACTGCAGCTGTGCACCACTCAGTGGGCACGAAGTCTGAGGTGAGGCTATGATTAAACATGACACTTAGGTGAGGTGCCAGTTCATTTTGTAGTTCATGTAGTACACAGCCCGGGATGTCATCTGGTCCCATGGATGCTGTATTCTTTGCTTCGGCGAGTGTGGTTTCTGCTTGTGTGGCCGTGATTACCAGAATTTGGCAATCTTTTTGTATTGAGATGGGCCCTTAGGGGATGAGATGGAGGTGAAGTTGGCACTAAATCTATCTGCCAAAATATTGGCAATATCCTTGGAATCAGTATATTTAATGCCATTCTGTTGTACCACACAGCATATCTGAGCATTGCCATTTAGATTCTTGACATAACTATAGAATGCCTTGTGGTTGTCTTTGGAATCTTTGGCAATTTTATTTTCGTAACTAGCTTTGGAGGATTTTATGAGGGATCTCAGCTTCTTACTGAGGCTGGTAATGGAGTTTTTTGCATCCTGGGATTTTCCACTTTTCTGCAACAGTTTCTTTCTTCTGTTGTATAGTTTGTTTATGGCAGGGGACCACCAGATTGGCTTCCTTTTTTTGGAGGAGAGTGTCTTGGTTCTATTTAGGATGGCACGATTCATGCATGAGAGGATGTGATCGTACAATGCTTTAGTGTAGGATTCAGCAGTCAAACTTTCAGCTCCCGTCTGCATGGGCGTCATGAAGTTTGTCACTTCTGACTTGAGTAGCAGGAAGTTGGTTTTGGAGAAGTTTTTTACAGAGGTTTCCTTATGGGGGGTGGGGGTGGGATGTGGATGTCAAGGGTGATTTGATTATGGTCAGACCCAACCAATGAGGGGGTGACCACTAGTGTGGAGCATCTACCTCCCATGTTGGTAATGACCAGGTCTAGGATATTGGATCCCCTGGTGAGACAATGGATTAGTTGATCCAGGACATGGGAATTTATGAATTTCAAGAACCATTGGGAAAAGGTGTTGGTACCCGAGTTGTTTTCCCAGTTAATGGCAGGATAGTTGAAATCACCCAGTATTAGGGTGTTTGGTTGTATCTTAATATTTTCCAGTATGTTTAGAAAGGTGTAGTGAGAATCTTGGGGCATGGTGGGGGATCTGTAGCAAGCTACAGTTTGGATTGCAGTCTTACCTAGTGTTAGTTGCACCTGGAGAATTTCACATGCATTGTGTTGGGCAACTAGCCTGGAGGTGTGAATATCCTTGGTGAATATGGACACTCCTCCACCTTTAGTGTTTCGGTCTTGGTTTGGTGGCCGAAAAGTGTGGTAAGAGTTGTAGCCTGGTATTGCAGGGGTGCACTCTGGATCCTTGAACCAGGTCTCAGTTACTTCACAGATATCGATGTTCTCCATTTTTAGGAGTGCCTCGAGAGAGTGCATTTTGAGGTTTAGACTTCTAGCACTGAGTATCATTACATTCAGATTTTGCATGCCTGTATCTGTTACGGTGGTGGTCTTGTCCTTTGAACCTTGCCTAAAAAAGGCACTATAGGGGTGGCAAGAGCTATAGCCAGTAACCTGAATCCCAGGGGTGACAGGTGCAGACCATCTCTGGCAAAGCATTGTGATTTGTTGATCATGTCGTCCCAAGCAGACAGATACTGGATCCCCTTTAAATGACAGCAGAAGCTTAGCCAATTGTTGAAGTCAATCATTTTGTCCTTATACTGTGGCAACATTCTGGGTGAAGGCATTATGCTACTCAGGGCTAGGGTCATACCTGCCTGGGCCACATGATCCAAGAGCTCTTCCATGTCTCTTTTCATGTAGTCCAGGGAGGTACGTCTCAAATCATTCACTCCAACATGGACAATGACTGAGTTGTATCTGTACTTGTTGTGGAGTGATTTGAGTGCATGCGTTATGTGGCGGATCCTGGCACCAGATAGGCAGCTGACTGTAATTTTCTCCTTGTTCAGCCTGGTGAGTGGACATCAGTGTGCTCAACTATAGTGTCATCTATGACTAAAGTGTTGGGTACGTTGTCTTGCCTTAGGGGCTGTTGTTGGGTGGCACACAGGTGCTGTGAGCTATGTGTCACTTTGGTTGTGACTGGTGTTTGTTTGCGTTTCAGCTTTGGAGGTGCTTGTTGCTTGGGCAGGTTAATGTTAAGGGCCTCCTCATATGTGGGTTTAGTTTCGCTATGTGTGGGTGTTGATGGTATGGGTTTTGAAGGGCTATGTGTTGCTTGAGGTGTAGTGCTGGTGTTAACCTTCTCCTCTTGACTGCCTAGCACAATCTTGGCTAGAGAGAGCTTTGCTTCCATTTTGGCTATGAAAGTGCATCTCTCACAGGTTGTAGTATTGGGTGGTAGGAGGAGAGGGTTGTCTGTGTACATGAGGCAGTTGCTGCATTGCCCCAGTATGCCCAGATTCACCAGGTGGACAGGAGAAATCACTGGAAGCTGACCCTTAGACATGCCTGTTTAGGTGCTTTTTTGTAAAATACAAAAGCTGTTTTTCCCTTACCTTTGCAAAGTACTTTGCAATTATAGGCTGTTTACTGTCTACAATTAATTTCTTCTTATTAACAAGGAGAGTTGAGTGTTTGTATCAGTTTAAGGCTTCCTAGTGCTTTCCAGTAGGTTTTAGAGCAAGTGCTAGTCACAGGGGTTCAGATTTTAGTGCTACTACTGAGAAACCAGCTGGTTCTAAGGGAGAATTTGAACAGCAGACTTTCTGACACCTGGAATAGTTTAACCGTAGCCCGGTGGTGCTGCACAATGTAAAAAATGTGCAAATATGCATGTTTTTAAGCCAGAAAGTTGAAAGGGATAGAAATCAGCCCAAAATGGCTAAAATTACAATTTCAGAGCTGGAAACCACTCCTCTAGTGTTAGACAGGCAGTACAATACTCACGACTCCCACTGGTAAGCAGTAGAACGTCCCTCTACCACAGCAAGGTCTGGATAGCTCTGAACACAGAAAATGAAGTCCTGAAACCAGTAAAGCCTCGGGTCTGGACTATACTATCTAGGAAAGGTGGGAAATGAGCAAACAAGATAGTATATATTTTTTTTTGGTTAAAACAGTAAAACAGGCTAAACAATACAATAATACACTAAATAAACACAGAAAAGGCTAACGCACTTGAGTATGTAGCCCTAAACAGTTAATACAATTAAAAATCTACAAAATTACAATTTAAAACTTTTTAAATGAAGCAAGGCAAGTGCACAACTGAAAAACTATGTAAGAGGCAGCAATACAGTAGAACAAGTAGCTAGTCTACATATACAGAAAAGTCTATATATACAGAAAAGCAGCTAAAGCACACTAAAGCAATTCAGATGCAGTACAACCTAGAGCACTTGATCTGTAGTAATATTAAGGCAAAAACAGTTTTAATAAATGCACTAAAATATACTCTATATTTCCAAAATGTTTGAGAAGCACAGTCAGAACACAAGGATATTCAGACAATTTTTTTTTTTCTTTTGAAAGGGAGAAAGGAGGAACAGAAGGAAAGAAACTAAGTGGGTTGGCCTTCTCAGATGTTCTCTCTGTATTGGGTAGACTGAGCTAATGACACTAGACTGGGAGGAGTGTCCAAGATCAAATTTAGAGTAGTGGCAGGCAACTGCAAGGCTAGAAGGTATAAAGACAAAATGCCAATAGGGAGGGAGGGTGGGAGAAGAAAACACTACAGAAATGTTTATTACAAGTGAGCCAATAGCTATGAAATACAGTACAAGTATGCAGTATACAATACAATTGCCATAAATATCAAAAATAAGCAATAACTACTACAAATAAGCAAAAAACAGGCTACTTATTGCTATTTATCACAGGTCAGCAGCTCATCCTCAGATAGCTCTGTGTGTAATATATATATATATATATATACATATATATATATATATATATATATATATATATATATATATATATACACACACATACACACACACACACACACACACACACACACACACACACTATATACATATATATATATATATATATATATATATATATATATATATATATATATATATAGATATATATATATATATATATATATATATATATATATATATATATATATATATATATATATATATATGCATACATGTCCCAAAACGCCCATATAAACATATGCTGTTGATAGACCTCCCATAACTGGGCCAACATGCACAGTTGGATACAAAAGGACCCATGATGCACACATCTACCCCCCCACCCCATAGTCCAAATAAATAAGTTAACAGTACACTGCTACAGAATCAGGATAAGCCATACACAATGACCAAACATGCAACAACCTCTTAGCAAAACAACTAAAATGTCTGAACATTGCAAAGAGAAATAAAACCAGCCAGTAATTCACACGTTTATTATACCCTGATGTCTTGGCCAAAGCATGCAATGAGTAAAACATTACAACAGACACTCGCCTTAATCACAAGAAGCAATTAACTCTTTATTGCATAATTAAATACACAGCCTCCAATTACACTCCTCATTTAACCTCTTAGAGGATAAAGTATCACATTTAATATTAATACATTGAGTCTGTACATAATGATTGTCCTTTTATGAATGTTTCATCAAACTGAGGAACAGACTTTTTCCAAAACAGTACCTTGGAACCCACTACTGTCCCCATGGGGATATTTATTCAAATGTATGGCTATAGAACTGTCATCTTTCTTATCAGTAATATGTCTCACATGTTCTAACAGCCTAGATTTGAAACGTGGGTTGCTGTCACCAAAATAACATATGTTACAAGTGCATCTAAGAGCATTCTCTACACACCAACCTCTTGAATGTACAGACATGTTTTCCAGCCATTCCCCTCAGCAGGAATGACAGCACTAAATAATGATAGAACATTATACCTATCAATCTCCTACTGTATGACTTGTGGACAAAGCCTGACATAATTGGTGGACTGAGGCCCAAATACATTACCATACTTGAAATATTGCTGTTATACAGTGAGAAAGTTGCTGGTGTTACATGATTTGTTGTAGCATATAATTTCTGAAGGATATAAAGTCAAAAAAGCAAATGGATGTTAGCATTTACAGATTGCAATCACCAGAGTATGCTACTGATTTGCCAAGTACAACACCTATCTGGGGAACAGACCAAACATAACAGGCTACCTGTGGCCATTATGTGGATAGGCCAACAGTTGAGAGCTATTCAGAGACAGAACTTTGTCAGACTGAAACCCATGCAGACGTAGCATGTGCGGGCAAACCCTGTTAAACTAGCAGTATTCCAAACATATAACATCAATACTCACATTCTGCCTTTAAGTCTTGAACCTTCTCCACCATTTAGTTGGCTTGTCTCCACAAGTCTTGTTTTAAGAGGTAGCAGCTCAAATAACTGCAAGATGTCTTCCTCACAAGTAAGGGAAAGGGCCAATTCCCTCACGGAGTAGTCAATTATAGAAGTGTGTTGCCATCAAATTGGCTATTGGAAGAAATACACAGCTGCTCTGCATGCAATTAGCAAGTGAGGAACACCAATGGGTGCACAGGCCATCACCTGGTCATGAGCATCACCTACAAAAGCCATGCTGCAACCTATGCAAACAAGCTCTATCCCTGTAGTGCACAAAGTGAGAAAAAGAGAGAGAGAGAGAAAACAAATAAAATATAAACTGGAAAAGAGAATAACATAAAAAAGGTAAGTGGAACATGTAAGCATATAATTTAATGTAGCACTTGGTCTGTAATAATGGGAAGTATGATTTGGAAGCATATATGTATCCAACAAGACCTGCTGTACTAATGTCCTGCTGAACAGCTGCTGTGGCCATAACATCTGGCCCTCTCTGCAGTAGGTGAGATCACAGCCATACTTCTCAACTGTACAAATCTTCACAGAATGTCCAGATTTTCCCATCATAGTATTTTGTCTGTTCCTCATGAAATCTGTACTTTTCTGGCAAATAGCTGAGGAATGAAGTCATCACGTAATGTCAAACACTTGGGTTTAAGACTCCACATCCTTAAAAATATTCACGGTAATGCAAAATGTATCATTCTACAAACTTTCTAAGTTTGTAACAGTAATATTTAAAGTCTATCCCATTTAATCCCTCCATGATTGTAGGCTTTGTCCAGACATGATGCTCTAAGAGGTTGTGAGGTAGGATCACAGCTCAGGAGCCTGATTCACCCTGGGAAAGGACAATTCACATATGACAACAGCTGGGTTGTCTCTGTCAAACAGTTGTGACTATGCCACTGCTAGGCTAGTTAATGGGATGTTGTCCAAATCCATATCTTACCTGTGAATATGAGTATGACACATGTTTGTGTTGTAAAGGTAAGATACCTATATATGGCAAGTGCATAGTAAAGTGCTGTTGCAGAAATGTGAGTTGAATTGCATGTTATATATTGAATTAATAACATTCAACTGTACAGTGTTCTGCTGGACAGTAGGCACATTTGTGACTGATATCTGTAGTCACATACACATATACCTGTGTTATGTCAGCCAAACCATTGGCAAGTCTGTGAGCAATGACAATGTAACATAATAGCCTACTTATGACTGTTGGACATCTTCCAGGTTAGCACAGTGATGTCATAGCTTACTGTGCAGTTAACCTACTAATGTATGGTACAGCTATATTAATACAGTATCAGTACTGATGTCCCTTTTGTCATACATTTATGTGTGCCATTGTCCAGACATACTACTATAACAGGTTTAGAAGTATGACTGAGCAGCAAGACTGTAAATACAGTGTGCCATACTAACATAGAACAGAAATGTATACCAGGTATCCCCTGAGCACACATATGTATGCATATGTTCAGCTGGAAGGCAAAAAAATAATCACATGGGTTTCAAGCAGTCAGGTACATAGGTTGTGCATGTTGCACATGTGTATAATATCAGTGTCAGTGCATACAACAGACATAATTCTGTACAGCTAGTGGTTGTTGCATTACCCTAACACTGATATGGATAATAGAGTAGGCATGATTATCAGGTAATAATCTGACAGGTGTCCTTCTGTGTTATGACCCGGTGTCCATGCCTACCACTACCAGCTATATCAACACCTGCATACAGTGGATATCACAAGTGATGGTGGCCAAATGGTTAAGGTGTTTGCCTTATAAACACAATGTGCAGGGTTTGAGTCTCACAAGGGTTAATTGGCTAGGCCTAAAATGGCTTGCAAGGGCAGTTAGCCTACTACTAATCTATGAACCTATGTGCACACCCCTATTGGAATGCCAGGTTTGTGTGCTATATGACAATCAGACCACAGAAAATAACTTCATAATGTTTCTCATCTTGGATGTGACCCCTAACCTGTACACTTCCATTGAAAAACAATCAAAGGTGTTTCTAGGAAGGTGAGCAACTATTGCCAAGTGAAGATGTGCCATGATGTTAGAGTCCAAACCAAGATGAATGAATGCTGTAACCATCTCAAGAGGTGTATACACAACATATCAGTTTAATGGTGTTCAGACTCATTCATCTGGTTTATTGTACTGATTATTATTTCTATATCTTTTCACAGGCCAGATTGTTATGTTTTCAATTGAATTGTACAGGCTATAGGTCACATTAAAAGTGTGAATTGTTTTGAAATGAGTTATTGTGGTGCCATGTTTCAATTGCACAAATACCAAGCATTGTAACAGAGGTGTGTACCCTTTATATCCACTGTAGCTATATGGTCTCAGCAGTACCTGATCTGTATAATCAGCCTCCACCAAGGTAGAGTAATCCTCTTTGGTGGACAGCAGCAATACACAAACCACATAATAGGCTGCTATATTGGCTGTACAGGGACACATAGGTGCAGGCAACAACTTGGAAGCAAGTCCATTTCTATCTGAGCAAGCATGTAAGTTCACAGGTGACTTCCTGTAAGCCTATGACTACAAATCAGACATCTCCACACCACCAAGGACAATTGCAACAGTGTCGCCATATATTTTGTCAGTCTCAGAGGAAACAACACAATTCACCCTGTACTGGGGTTAAAGCACACATCATATACGCATGCCATGGATATAGGCAACCTGCATCAGACGTGTTAGGTGGGAACATCGCCACCCTGTCCAGTCCAGTTCTATAGGGGGATATGCACATGAACCACACTCCTGCCCTCAGTTATGGTGAGCATGTACATACTGCCTACTGATGCCAACAACAACCAATCTCCATGGGACATAATAACATCACTGTCTGCCTCCTACAAGAACCCAGGCATGTACTTACAGCTCCATCACATACCACTGTCAAAGACAGAGCTGCCACCATCCACACACCATCCACATGGAAGATGGCCACTGTCAACCCTCTACACAGAAATGAATGGAGAATAGATGATTATGCAATTTAGTGTCCAACATTGGGGGGATAAGATAGCTCATGGCCAGGGGTCTAATGCAAGCTGCTATAGCCATGATAGATTAGAGGGTTATGGTATAGTTTGGATTATTTGCAAGTAAGGTCTAATGCAAGCTGCTATAGCCATGATAGATTGGAGGGTTATGGTATAGTTTGGATTATTTGCAAGTAATATCCATTGTTGGTGTTGAATTTGACAACCATATGAGGTCCTGTGACCTTTTTCCTGTTTATGTATTCCAGGTAACATGCAGAGGGCTCACCTACCAGCATTCTCTGTTGGGGAAACAGACACAATCACCCAACATGTGATTGGACATTATACCTGTTATTTGGACTGAGAGCAGAAGATGTGTGGGAGAGGACCACCCTGTGGAACACTCTGGTCCACAGAGTAAATGATGCCAGCCTGTACAGCAGAACATATGAGCAGGTGCAGCATTAGGCCACTGACCTCATCTGCCATGCTCTTCAATGGGCTGCTTCTGTAGCAAGGAACTGGCTAGATACAGGTGGGGGCCCAGCCATCCATCCCCCACTGACACCCACCGAGGAGCTCCTCGCCAACCTTGGGGCACCCGTCCAACACACAAGACATGAAGTTGAGGAAAGTATTGTGGATGTGGGTTGCATGCACACACACACACACACACACACACACACACACACACACACACACACACACACACACACACACACACACACACACACACACACACACACACTGACTGGATGATGGGCGTGCAGTAAAGGGCCCAGTGGGGATTAGTACCCTAATGTATCAGACATACATGTATCTGTATTGCATCTACATCCATGTGTCAGGTCCAATTCCAGTTATGGATGGGGTTTGATTCACATCTATGGTGAGGACAGAACATTGTGTATTATTTGGGTTGGTACTGAAAATGTGCAGACATGCTGCATCCATCCTGTACCAAGGCCACATGTGAGTCTGCTGACAATACCTCCCTTTCACAACTATCTAGGAGCCTCTGGTCTGAATATGGGACAGCAGCCTGAAACTGATGAGTATGACATTGTTCTGCTGTTGCCTGGCAATACCCAGGCATGTGAAGGGCATACAATTTACCATGCAGACAACTATCAGTAATAGCTATGATGTTTTATGTAGTAGCTAGATTACTTTATGTGCATGTTCACTTGTGGTGGGGTTAACTGCATTGTATCACAGTGGTCACCACTGGGGCTTATCTGATGTGTATTCAACATTCCTGTAGCACACCTCACAATTTCTCAGTGCCAAGACGTCTGGAGAGAGGCCAGCAAAATGGGCTGGACAAATGGCCTAAGTTGGGGAAATGTGTGACACATTAGTGGTATACACTGGATATAAATTGCGTACACACCCCTGTTAAGATGCAAGGTGTTCCTGCTACATACAAATTAGGACCACAATATGTCAGTCCACACTGCTTCCAGTCTTTAATGTGACACATAACATGAACAGTTCACTTGTAAAACCAAGCATCTGGACTCATGCATTGCACCTACAAGGCTGGCCACCTGTGAGAGTGGCAGACACTGTATCAGCATGATGTTTCAGTCAGGTATGATACCTCATGCTGCCATATGTGTCAGTACACTCACTGTAGCCTATTTGGCTACAGTATCACACACACGGGCATTGTTAAGAAAAATACAGACCGCCTTTCGACCACGTATAGGTGGCAAACATCTGGATATTCCAAACACATCTGTACAGAGGACTGTACAATGGTTTAACCTGCTGCATGTTAGGCACATGCTGTTACAATAGTATATAAAGTAATGACAGTGGTAGGTGGTCACCAGCCATGTATGGTACACACATCAAAATGGTATAAGCCACGCAAGATAATCCTCACATACACACACACACACACACACACACACACACACACACACACACACACATACAAACAGTTGCCAGGATTGGGATTAGAACTGCTGCCTATCCAGGTATTTCTACTATAGTGCTACGCAGTTATCAGACATGCCACAGAGCTTATACACCTTGTCCAAAAGTACTTCTAAGGTGGATGACATCAACAGGACTACTTGATTGGAGTGAGGGGAAGTGTAAAGGGTAGTACATAGGTCAAAAATGCTGTAATCCACACACTACATGATTCTCATACAAACACATACATGCATCCAAACAGTTTCCCGTAGGGAGATTGGAACTCCTGTCTATCTAGTTATTGCTATTATAGTGCTACGCAGTTATCAGATGTGCCACAGAGCTTTTACATGTCTATATAGTCCAAAGGTACTTCTAAAGTGGATGACATCGACAGGACTACTAGATTGGAGTGAGAGAAAGTGTAAAGGGTAGTACACAGGTCACAAATGTTGTAACCCACACACTTCATGATTCTCACACAATACACAAACACATACACATATCCAAACAGTTGCCAGTAGGGAGATTGGAACTCCTGCCTATCTAGTTATAGTACTATAGTACTACACAGTTATCAGATGTGCCACAGAGATTATACATTTACACATAGTCCAAAGGTACTTCTAAGGTGGATGACATCAACAGGACTACTAGATTGGGGCGAGGGGAAGTGTGAAGGGTAGTACACAAGTCAAAAATGGTATAAGCCAGACAGTATATGATTCTCTCTCTCTCACACACACACACACACACACACACACACACACACACACACACACACTTGCCAGTAGTGGGATTAGAACTTCTGCCTATGTAGTTATGTCTACTATAGTGTTACACAGTTACCGCACGTGCTACAGAGGTAAAGTATTACAGGTGGAAGAAAGTCTGCCTTCATTTCCACCCTTATATCATGCTAGTTCTTTCTGTTTTGCACTTCAAATAGCATTATGGCTTGGCACGTCACCAGGATATTGTATCAAGAAGTGTGGCACACCTGGGAGCCGTTGGCAGTACTCGTTCATCACGGAAGTAGCTCCAGTACATACTAGTTATGTCCACCCCTCCAGGCATGATTGAAGGGCAGTTTTCTGTGCTTTCACCCATTAACCTGGTGCACTTGTCCATTTTGATGCACGGTTGCAACTGCCTCATGTACATAGACAACCCTCCCCTCTAAACTCCAAACACTCAGACCTGTGAGAGTTACCCATATATCACCCAAAGTGGACAAATGCACTCTCCAGCAAAGATTGGACTAGCAGGTCAAGAGGATAAGATCAACACCTGCACCACACTATGTGGAACACATAGCTCACTATGACACCCACTTTGACAGCCATGACTTACAGTGAAAAGCCACACACCCATCTTCACAGAGGCACTCAATGGACATTTACCCAAACAGCACAGACCAGCAAGACAGACACACATTCAGACACTACAACATGGCACATGCCAAGGGACACATATTTAACCTACACAGTGTGCCCCTCAACCTAAGCTACTAAAGCTAACCACCTTGCACAATATAGTGATCATGGGTAACTCAATACTAAGGAACACACATATTCCACTTACTAAGTTGAATATGGGGCAGGTAACAGCCATATATCTATCACATGCCAGCATCCAGCATATTACACAGCCAGTCATGGCACTCCACAACAGCTATGGTTATCACTCTGTATCCATGTGGGTGTGAATGACCTGGGACACACCTCCCTGGACTACGTGACAAGAGACATGGTTGAACTCTCTGATGATGTGGTCCAGGCAGGTATGATAGTAGCCCTGAGCAGTGTACGAACATCACACAGAATGATGCTGCAGTACTATCAACAGATTGACTGCTACATTTTCTTATGTGTTTACTGTCATTCTCAGGGAATCCAGTACCTCTCTGCTTGGGAGGACATGATTGATGAAACCCAATGACTTGTAACAGATGTTCTACATCTGTCAATGCTAGCTTTCCAGGTACTGGCTACATATCTTGACATCCCTATGATGCCTTATTAGGCAGTGTTCCTAATAAAATTACCACCATAACAGCTAGACATGTATACAGTCTGAAGGTCATGCTGCTCAACAGTAGACATCTAACTGTCAGGATGCAATCACTCAAAGCACTCGTTGGAGTGGAGGACATTAACATGTCTGCTGCAATGGAGAGGTGGTTCACACCAGCAGACAGCAGCCCTGCAGTATTAGGCTATAATGTATTCCCCAGCTGTCAGCCCCCAAACATGGACCACACCAAATCTCCATGGGTGATGTTGTCTCCATATTCATTATGGATAGGAACACCTCCAGACTAGTATCCAAGCATAATGCATTGGAGATTCCAGTACAACTGCCTTGGGGTAATAGTGCAATCCAGACCATAGACTGCAATGGGTCCACATCTATGTACCTAGACTGTCAGTGCACATTCCTCAACACCCTGCCATCTATGATGGACCAACGCAACACTGACAAAGTATGAGGCTTCAACTACCCCTACATCACCTTGGGAAAGTAGCCAAACAGCAGCACAGTGGCCCAACACTTCCTGGGATATATCATTTCCAATGCCCTGGACCGGCTCATGCTGACCCCAGTAGAGGATGCAACAATCTTGACTTGTGTTGACTACTTAAATATGGGACTGTTCTTCATCCAAAGTTGTCAATCCCTGCATGGTGAGGTCCACACAGGTTGTAATCAACATGGAACTCGATATATCAGCCACGGGTCTATATTAGAAGCATGAAAAGACAAAACCCTGAACGCTCAAATGAGCGAAAATGCCAGGAATCAAACGGTTTTTGGGTGTGGGTACAGAGGAGTGGGACGTTTTTTATTGTGGTTACAGCAGAGAGTGGGATATTTGCCCTTTCCTCACTGTAGTGCGATCTCAGAGTTGGACTATATAGTTAGCGGGTGTGTTGGGGGGCACAACCCCCCACAATACCAAGTTCGATTACTGGTATTTTCATTCATGTGAGTGTTCGCTAAAGATAACTTTCGGTTATCTAATATAGAGCCATCAGCCACACCCCCTGTAAGGTTACCCACCTTGCAAAACCTCTCCAAAACTGACCTTGCAGCCATGAAAACAGGGGTGGCTAACTTTACTGCACCCATGGCAATGGAAGATAGCTGCATGACTGTGGAATCATACACATATGCACTGTACAAACAGGTATATGAATGCGTGGTACAAGCCAGAGCCAACAGAACACAGACACTGTCCTCCAAACACTGGGAGACAATGTGATGGTCCCCTGCAATTACTAAAGTGCACAACAGAAGGAGGACACTGTTGTGGAGAAAGGTAGTGTCCCATGACTGTTGAACTCCCTCATTAGCCTCAAACATAATGTGGGATCCCTCATGGAATCCCCTACAGGTATCTATGAAGGCAGACATGCAGTAGACACAAACGACAATCACAACAGCCTTTGATAGGTACATCAACAACCTCCACAGCATTACACACAAGTGCTGTGAGTTACTGTACAATGCTAATACCTATCCTGAGACAACAGATATTGGCCACAGTCTTGGCAACACATTCAGTGCTAGCTTTACCTCTCTCTCCCCCCATAAGAGAAGTGCTGAGTGAATGTGTTCTCACATGCTGTATCCTGTTTGTGTTCTAGGCATCTGTGTGTCACCAGGATGTGGCCCTGCAGCAAGACTAAGGGTAATGACATTGTGATAACACATCCACCATGTCTTAGGCAGGCTACAGCTATATCTGCATGGATGTCCCAGGTCTGTAACACAGTGATTGCATATGCCTCATAGATTATAGGGCTGAGGGTTGTACATAGGTATATGTTGATTTAAAGCATCTGTTGTAGAGTGGAGAATGGTACGAGTTGTGGTTTGGACACACCTCTGACTGCTAATAACCACAGCCACAGGGGATATTCATCAACACAACACATTGAGATTACTATACACACACACACACACACACACACACACACACACACACACACACACACACACACCCGCACACCCACATACACGAGCATGCACACACACAAACACACACACACACTTGCCAGTACTGAGATATATAGGTTCATTGCTTCATAGGTGTATAGTAGGTGAATGGGCCTAAAGGCTGTACAAGGCTAGCCCAAGGGAATAACCTGGCATCAGGCCACATGACAATAGTCCCCGTTGTGGCTCAGGAGTATATTCGCTGGAGTGGTCCCCAGGGGTGGGTATCATATTCCCTGTCCACTCATCCAGATTTCTATTGTGGGTGGGCAGTGATGTGCACTGCCTCACATGTATGTGAGTTATATTCCATAACATGGACAGTGTTTGGGTTGTGCAGCTGTCTCACATGCATGTCCTTTGAAGTGTGGAAGTGTGCTTGAGGTCTCTGGGGCATGTTGTGTGGACAAATTGGTATCTTCAGATGCAGCATTCCTGACCTAGTTTGGTGAGACATGGCTGTGTAACTGAGGTAGTGATAGCACCTACATAGACAGTATGATGCGGGGATTCATTGGAGTTATTGGAGTCTATCCATACAGGGCATGTGTATAAGGCATGGTATTACCTTTGTGGGGTATGTTTGCAGACTATACAGTTGTTGCAGGTGTCTAGTGGGGAACAAGGCAAAAGGGCCACTGTACACATTGACTAGGCTACTGAGGGGATGGTACAAAGTGACCATGTCCTTTTACTTGCTGGATAACACACACTTATTCAGGAGATGTTACACAGCAAAGTATTTTCTGATGTCAGTGGCACTGTTGTGGTCAACAGGCAGCTGACTTTCAACCTGTGTTCCCCATTCTGTTATAACAGCATCACTGTTCAGTGGACTACAACCAATGTATTACTTCATGTGAGCCATGGTGTTCCTAAAGGTAATGGTGGCACATCTCTTGGTATTGATGCAATGTCCAGAATTCTGACAATAGTCATAGGTGTCAAGTGGCCTTTGTGCATGATATCAACATCACATGGATTGGGAATGCTACCACCTACCTTACTGTTGTATGCGAACATTTTCAGCCAGGGTGCCTTTGTGTTCTCCTGCACCTCTGAAGGGTAGATCCCAAACATGAGAGGACATGGGTCTATAACCTGTGTGACACCAGTCATGTCTGGTCATTGGTTTGACATGGAGTCCACTGCATTCACAACGTGGGTACTATCTGTGAGGCAGTTTTCAGGAAAACTTCTTATATAGTGGTTGATGCCTAGCCAAGTGTGTTTGTATATGATTCCTGGGAGGAGCGTGGTCTCTGAGTATTATAAGGGTTGCCTATATTGTTAACTGTTCCATACTGACATATAGTCATTGCACATGGCACTAGATATTTAGGTCTATGGATTGTCTACACCAACCTCTATGGTGTTTGTCAACTGTTGGCCTTGTAATGTGGACATTGGGACATAGACTAGGTCATCAATATAATAATTTAGCAAAACCTACCTCCCCAATGGAGCCTGTTATTATACAATCACACCAACACCCACACAGGATACTGAGGACAGACAGAGATACTCAGACACACACTTGCCAGTACTGATTTTCAACCCCCTACCTATCTATATATTGCTGCTACAGTGTTATGCATTTATCGCACATGCCACAGAGCTTGTAGGATGGATGTCATCACAAGGTACTTCTAAGGTGAGAAACCTCACCCCTTGTAAATACTTTCATTGGGTGATGTAGTGGGTGCGAGATTTCAAAAAATACTTTACACTGCACACACATTTACATTTGCTAGGAGTGAGGTTCGAACCTCTATCTACCTATCTTTGCAGACCTTTATGTTACACATTCGCCACACACACCGCTGACCTTATGTGGTTTAGCATTTCCAACAGGTACTTCTGTGGTGAATTATATCTGCAGGACTGCCAATGTAGGGCACTGAGAAGTGTACTGGGTGTAAATGGTGCCAAAAATATTTACGGTACAAACACATATATATATATAGATATATATACATACAGACATAAACTCGCCAGGAATGAGATTCAAACCCATACCTATGTAGTTATTGCTGTTATATTGTTACGCATTTATCACACATGCCACAGAGCTTATAGGTAGAACAGTGTCCAAACATACCTCTAAGGTGAGTGACATCAGCAGCCATTGTAAAGTATTACACTTTGAAATGTACTGACTGTGTATGGACACAAAATACTTCAACCTACAGATATACACACATTCACAGACACACTTTTACAATTGCCAGTACTGAGATTAGAACTCCTACCTAAGGTAATGTTTTGCACTACACTATCACACAGTTATCATGAACGCCATGGCGCTTATATGCTGTTGAGCTGTCCAAAGGTATCTTTGCAGGTGAGTGACATCAGCAGCAGTGCTAAAAGAGGGGTAAGGGAAGTTTAGTGAGTGTGAATAGCCTCAAAATCATGTCTCTACAAAGACATATGCTCTTACACATTTTCACAGTTGCCAGGACCAGGATTAGTACTCCTACCCAGCTAGTTTGCTAACACTACAGTATTGCAGAGTTATCACAAGCACCACAGAGCTTATATGTTGGAGAACTGTCCAAAGGTCTCTTTGAAGGTGAGAGACATCAACAGCAGTACTAAAGGAGGGGTAAGGGAAGTGTCTCTACACAGACACATAAACTCTCTCATACAAATGCACACATTTTCACAGCTGCCAGGATCGGGATTAGAACTCCTACCTAACTAGCTTACTACACACTAATATTACGTAGTTATCACAAGTGCCACAGAGCTTATATATTGGAAAGATGTCCAAAGGTATCTTTGAAGGGGAGTGACATCAGCAGCAATGCTAAAGGAGGGGGTAAGGGAAGTGTAGTGAGTGTGAATGGCCTCAAAATCATTCATCTAGAAACACACACGTGCACTCACTCACAACTTTACATTTGACAGGACTGAGATTACAAATGCTACATGAATACTTATTTGTACTGTAGTGTAACACAGTTATCACAAGCACCACTGAGACTATAGGGCTGAGTGCTAACAAAAGGAATTTCTATAGTGAATGACATCAGCAAATCATTTGATATAGGCCAATGGGATGTGTGCTGGGTGGGAAAGGCCTCATAATGGCATTCTCTCTGTCACTGTCTGTCTCTCTCTTCCCCACATCTCTGTGTGTGTATATTTGACATATTATATTATACTGGCCTTAGATATGAGTGAGTATTCCTATCCAGTGTGTGTGTGTGTGTGTGTGTGTGTGTGTGTGTGTGTGTGTGTGTGTGTGTGTGTGTGTGTATGTGTGTGTGTGTGTGTGTGTGTGTGTGTGTGTGTGTGTGTGTGTGTGTGTGTGTGTGTGTGTGTGTGTTTGTGTGTGTGAAGTATGAATGGTGTACAATTTGGTGTGTGTGTGTGTGTGTGTGTGTGTGTGTGTGTGTGTGTGTGTGTGTGTGTGTGTGTGTGTGTGTGTGTGTGTGTGTGAAGTATGAATGGTGTACAATTTGGTGTGTGTGCCCAGCCATCTGTGAATAACATGTATCTATACTCCATGTGTCAGACATTCGCTTCATTTCTCTAAGTGTAGGAACATGCCCAGTTGAGTGTGTACATCCATTCCAGGGAGAGTTGGACTCCAGTTCAGGTTTTTGTGTGCTACAGCTACACCTAGCAACCTGTTTCTGCAGGATATCTGTAGATAGGTTGCCAATATGGAGACACAATGGGCATAATATAATGGGGATACTGTAACTAGTGCTGTCTATGCTGCTTGTGTAACATGGCTGGTTGTAGCATAGATTTTCTGACATATGTACTGTTTTACACTGTGATGTATCATGTCAGCAACTACTGACAGATATTATTCTTTGCTCACAGTCATTTACCAGGGAAATACAAGATGAATGAAGATGAATGAAGCTGAGACCAATATTCCAAGGCATATCGACTACACATTCTGGCGGTTTCACTTCAGAAGCCTGAATGATCACAAGTCTGAATTGTATAAGTCGGAAGACCAAAAGCCTGAAATTTCATAAGCCTGAATACTCAAAAGCCTGAATCCCATAAGACTGAAAACAGATAGGATACATATACTAACCGAAGACAACACAATACAGATTGTATTCCACCAAATATAAGCAGGGGGGCAAGCCCCCCTGCACCACCCATGTGGGAGGCTGTGCCCCCCCCCACACCCCCTGCTACATAAATATATCAACTCCAATATTGCACTTCACTACACTAAAGTGCAATCTTGGAGTTGATATATTTTATTAGCAGGGGGTGTGGGGGGCGCAACCCCCTACATGTGGAGTGCAGGGGGTGAAAACTGCTATCCTTTGTCTTGTATGTGTTTTTGAGTGTCATATTTTGTGTTCTGTATATTTTCAGTCTTATGGAATTCAGGCTTTTGAGTTTTCAGGCTTATGAAATTTCAGGCTTTTAGTCTTCCGGCTTATGCAGTTCAGGCTTGTGATCATTCAGACTTCTGAAGTGAAACCATTCTGGCACACTCCTGCAACTGTGGAGGGGTAGCTACAGACAATAGACTGCTGGTTCTGTGTAAATGGTCCAGCACCTTCGTAGTATGCTGCGTAGGGATCCCCTTCTTGTGCTTTTCTCCACTTAATGAAATGGCCATATGCTGCTGTGGCCATACCTCTCAGCTGTACAGATACACCCAGGTTATCCAGAGGCAGGACTCATATATCTGGTGAGTTTCACATTGTGGTTTACAAGCAATTTTTGGGTTTGCAGTCAGGGGGTAGTATGGGCAAACATTAGAGTTTCAGACTTCACACACTCCATGACATCTATGCTTCTACACCCCCACCTCTGTTATTCTCTCCTCTTCCTAACATTATGAAAGCAATATCTCTGAGGTATCCCTATAGTTGGGCCTTTATCCCAGTAGTAGTTATAGCCTGGTCCACAATAGGACATAGGAAGCATTTGTCAGCATGGCCTTGCATTTATTTTCTGTTTACTGTGTTAGGTTGTAAGTAAGGACCTCCCTGACATGAGGCATGGGCCTTTGCCAGAGGACTGTAGGCCATTTGAGAGTGCTGTAGGGCATTTTGTCACTCGTATGTTCCCAGGCTGCAAGATTACCATAAGTGGATTACCATAAGTGGTTGAGGTGTTCCTGTTGGTCCTTCCTGTTCATACTGATCCACGAGTCTGGATGTGGTCAGGTTGCTGCTTACAGCTAGGGACACACCTGCATGGGCCTATTCAGCAGCAGCATCATGTATGTATTCCCATACAGAGATTGATTCATGCTGTACTCATTCCCTAGAGCAAGGAAAGTTTATTTTTATTTATTTGATTTAACATTTGTTAACCAGGAAAATCTGACTTGGAACTAAGCCAATTTTCAGCGGAGGCCCGGGGAGAAATGCTCCAGACACATCTTTGTAACATGGGAGGAAACCGGAGCACCCAGAGCAAACCCACATGAACGCAGGGAGGACATGCAGACTGCACACAGAAGGCACCCCAGCCAAGAATCGAACTGGAGAACCTCTTGCTGTGAGGTGCCAACACTACCGCTGCACCACTGCGCTGTCCATGACCTGTGATAAACCTGTGGCTAATGGTGAGGTGAGCTGGGTGCATGTGTGATATGGAAGTTACTGGCACCTGACTCACAGATATACCTGGGACACTCCCCATATGCTGCCATGTGTGTGGACATGGGCAGCCTGTCATTACTTTATAACTGTGTCTTTGGTGGTCTGCCAGTGATTGGCCAGATGACCAGTATTCCTTACTAAAGGGACAACTAATGTTATGCTAAGCTCTATGTATAATTCCAAAGTTGTGTGGAGTTGACAGTTATTTTATATGCACTCTGTGTAGGTTACTTCTACCTGTGTACTGTTTCTATGTATGGGCCCCCGTTCATGGCATGTCCACCTTTCCAATGGTGACAGATATTGACATCTGGACAGTGGGTATGTACAACTGCTGACATGGGTGTAGCTAAGAAGCAGTGTAGTTGACACTGCAGTTGTTGGAACATGGCCCTGTTGACCACAGTACTGTACCTAAGCTACTGAGACACAACCTTCCAGA
Source organism: Protopterus annectens (assembly GCF_019279795.1). Lineage (NCBI taxonomy): Eukaryota > Metazoa > Chordata > Ceratodontiformes > Protopteridae > Protopterus > Protopterus annectens. Next base: position 613,022,278 of record NC_056735.1, on the reverse strand, counting down.
CCCACATGATGACCACTTCCAGGCAATACAAACTCCAGCAAGCATACTACCCTGGATTGGATACTAGTCAGTAAGAGACCCCAGTCATATGTAACAGGCTGCTTATCAGATAGCCTCAGTGATCACTCGCCAACATTCCTACTCAAAAATAACCTATACCAAGCTAAACCTGTCATCTACCGTCAAATACATAAAAAACTAAACTTTAACCCACTCACATTCATCTCATCCCTCAAAGAATGTAACTGGCATCCCCTAAAGTACCTCAGTCTTGATGACACAGTTGAATTTTTTTAATACTACCTTCCTGAGCATCCTTAATTACCATGCCCCCATAAGACTTTCCAGAACGAAAACACAACCCTCCCCATGCCTACAGAAAACCACTCAGTCAGAAATGAAAAACACGGATAAAGCCTGGGAGCACTGGCACAAAACCAAAACCCCCTCAACTAGACAGAAATTACTAGAACTATGCAATAGAGTTAAAAAGCTAATAAAACAGGACAAATTCCAATACTACCAGTCTGCCCTAGACTCCCCCCAACACAGCCCCAAACAAGTCTGGTCCTCCATAAACTCCATCCTCCACCCAGGTAAAGTCAGTACCCCTCCTCCTAACATCCCTCACTCCTCCAAACATATTGCTACCTCATTCAACACACACTTCACATAAACCATACTATCACTAACTAAACAACACCCCCCCTCCAGCCCACACCTTCAACTAGTAATCTGCCCACTGCCTTCTCTTTTTCTCCTGTACCTACCTCCAACATAAAAAAAACTCTTAACTAAACTTAAGCCCACCAAAGTAGCAGCAAACAACCTCCCAAGTGAATACCTACAAATTGCAGCTGATGCTCTGGCCTACCCAGTATCCATCTTGATTAACCGATCTCTGTCAGAAAGTTACGTTCCCACACTGTGGAAAGTATCACATATAATGCCCCTGCACAAAGGCGACCCCTCCACAGAACTAACCAATTACTGCCCCATAGCTATTCTCTCTCCACTCTCCAAAATACTAGAGAGATGCATACATTCTCAGGTGTCAGACTACCTCCTTACTAACAGCCTCCTTTCCAATACTCAGCATGGCTTCCAACCAAACCCTAGCACCACCACTGCCTTACTCTCCTATACTAACACTATCCTTCAGCATAAAAATAATGGCTATCTCTCCTCTACTACTTTCCTAGACCTATATAAAGCATTTGACATGGTCCCACACAAACAACTCATCTCTGTCCTCAGTAAACTAGCCTTCTCTTAATCAGTCACCAACTGGTTTCAGAGTTACCTGTCTGACCACCAACAATTCATTGTATGGCAGAATGACATATCTCCCCAACTACCTGTCTCCATAGGGGTTCCCCAAGGATCCATCCTTGGACCACTACTCTTCTCTGTTTTCACCAATAATCTTGCCTTTGCCACCAAACATGGCACACTCATACAATATGCAGATGACTCAACCATCATCAGCTCAGCCCAGTCCCTACCCAAACTGCAAAAACAGGAAGCCTTTTCCTCTGTTGAAACTTGGTTATCCGATGCCCAATTAATTCTCAACCCAAACAAAACTAAACTACTCATTTTCCAATCTACCAAACATACGCTAAACAACTCTCACTTTAACATCACAGCAAAAGACAATACCACTATATACCCAACTGAACACACCAAATTGCTAGGAGTGGAAATAGACAATAAATTAAAATTTGACATTCACATATCCATGACCATAAAAAAGTCCACAAAAAACTAGGAGCATTATACAGAAATAAGCAACTTCTCACCAACGCAGCAAGATTTCAATAGCAAATTCCCACCTTATCTCCACCCTACGTCATGCCTCTCCAATATATACCAATCTAAGGCAATGCGATCTAAACAAGCTAGAGACCTGCTACAACAAAATCGCCAAATTTGCCACAGGGGCATCCTACCGTAGTCACCACTGTCTCTCACTTGCTGAACTGGGCTGGCTTGTACTCCCTCACCTCCTTTATTGGTATCAACTATCACTTGCCCATAAACTAGTAAACCATTCACTAAATGTCCTATCCCTCCAGAATCTACTACAACTCTATCGCACCACCAGACCACTAAGATCCAGCAACAAAAATCACTTGCAGATCACTAAAGCCAATAACTCTGCTGTTGAAGCACTATTCTCTTGCGCCATAGCCAAATTATGGAACTCACTCCCACCCACAATTACCTCCGTACCATCATGCACCCACTTCAAAACTTTACTAAAAGTGCACCTAAAAACATGCTGGCTATGCCCTTGCAACTCCCACTCTAATATCACCCACCCCATCCAACCACTACCTTTCTTTCCACCCCACTAACTACCTTGATTATAGCAAGCTCAGATGCTGATAAGCCTAGTACTTATTATACAACAGTAACTTCTTATTGTAACATTTGTTAATGTCTGTTATGTAGTTTGCAGATAAAGATTCAAGTTGTCTACTGATGTACTATGTTCTTCATCTGTAAATATGTTTGAATTAATTGCTGTGTTAAATTGTTAATCGCTATGTAATCCAAAGTAACTACTGTCTGTTTATTTTAACTGCGGAGCTTTCCTCCCTGGGCCTCCGCTGAAAATGGACCTACGTCCAGTCGGACACTCCTAGTCAACAAATGTAAATAAATAAATTAATAAATAAATATTAAACACACAACAAACTTACCACACTGACCCCTGCATATTACACACATGCAACAATATAGATTTGGACAGCTCTGGCAATCTGTGCTCCAGTGATATTACTTCTCAAACTTACATGTTACTCCATTTCTACATGGGATTGTGGGGGGGGGGGGTGCACACCTGAGCACTTTAAACATTTGCAATGACTGTACTCATTCTTTGGTTACTCTGTTGGCTTCTATTTCATATTGTATTGTGACCTATCATGCAGAAAGGAGGCATATCAGTAGAGTGCACGTTAGATTTTAAAGGCATAAATTTCACTTTCAGACTTCTTATCCTTCAGAACTAAAATGCAACTGCCAGACCTGCTGTAGTATGTGTGTGTAGGTGTGGAGGTGGGGCTGCTCACCATTGCCATCATTTGTGGGCCTTAGCCCGGCCTTTCTTTATGGTCATCTACACCTGTCCTGCTGGGTGAGGTTGGTGGTGGGTATGTGACACTCACTGACATCCATGTGTGTGACCTATTGATGTTGACAGTTATTTGGGCCATCACATGTACTGCAGTGGGAGTTGTCACCTTGTCTAGTACTGCCTAGTATGTTGACACCAATATTTGTTATGGATTTCCTGCTGTCCCATATAGCTGTCTGCTGCTGTCTCATTCAGCCACCCAATTCCTTTGCATGCTTGCATCCATACCATATATACAACTATCAGATCATACTACTCCATTCAGTAATTAATAGGAAGGGTGACTTACCTTGCTGCTGAGCCAGTGTTGAGGATGGTGCTGGAGGGCTGACTATGTCATGTGCACCTAGTATAGGTTCATAGGTTCATACTAGGCTATCTGCCCTAGGGCATTTACAAGCCTAGCCAGAGTGTGTTTGGCTTTCGCCACCCATTTTAAATGAATTTTGCTATGCCTTTTTTCGAGGTTAGTATACTGTGCCTCTGTCTAACAGTGACACAGAAGTGATACCCGTGGTAAACCTAATATCTCCTATCCACTCATCAAGATTCCTCTTGAAGAGAGTCAATGAGGGACTCTGCCTAACCTGGACTGGGATTTTATTCCAGAGTGAAGGGAGCCTCTGGGTTATGAATCTGTCCCTCCAGCATGTCCAATTTATTTCAGTGCTGAGGTTCAAGTTTCTTGAGCACGTAGCTCGATGGGATTTGGATTTTCTGAGGTGCAGCATGTCCATTAATTCCGGGTTGGACATGGCTTTATACGTCAGGCACAGATCGCCTCTGAGCAGGCGGTATGCCACTAAGTAGAGCTGGAGTTTCTTTAACCGGGCAGCATATGGCATCTGTTTGAGCCCTTTGATCCTCTTGGTGAGGTACTTTTGGGGTCTTTCCAGTTACTGCAGGTGTCTGGTAAGGTACATCCCAAAAGGGGCATTGTACTCAATTATGGGCCTGATGAGGGATGAGTAAAGAGGCACGATGACCTCCCCTGATCTAGATGTGAATCCCTTCATGATCAGGTGGGCTATATAAAATGATTTTCTAACCACTTTGGCCACGTGGTTGTCAAATGAAAGATTGCTATCAACTTGGGTCCCCAGGTCCCTAATTACATCTTCCGTACTTAATGGATTACCACCTATGTGGTAATTTGTGGGCACTTTGTTTTTGCCAAAGGGGATGACTATACACTTTTTGGCGTTTAGCTTGAGGCCATGGTTCTGGCACCAGTTGTCTGTTTCTATGAGGCCCTTTTGTAGGATGCTTGTGTTGGCTGGAGAGTCTATTATGGCACCCAGTTTGCAGTCATCTGCGAACTTGGTCATCCACAGTCCTTCCGTGTTAGCCTGTACCTCCGAGAAATATATACCGAACAAGAGAGGTCCCAGGACTGAGCCTTGTGGGACGCCACTTGTAACTGGTTTGGAGTCTGACATGGCTCCAGCAATTCTAACCATGTGGGTTCTGTCCTTGAGCCAGTTTGCAACCCATCTAGTGACATAGGGGTTTATATTTAAGCTGGTGAGCTTATCTATAATGCCTGAGTGGGGTATTGTATCGAAGGCTTTTGCGATGTCCAGGTAGGCTGTGTGGACCACCTTCCCCTCATCAATGGTCTTGGTGACTGTTTCAAAGAAATCGACCAGGTTTAAGAGGCAGGATCTGCCCTTAACAAAGCTGAACTGGGTAGGATCCAGTGTCTGTAGGTCCCCAATATCTTTATTTATGAGGTCCATGATGATCCTTTCCATAGCTTTGCAGACCAAGCTAGTCAAGCTTATGGGGCGATAGTTTCCAGGATCCGTTGAGGAACCACCTTTGTGGAGAGGGATGTTGCTGTACGCCACTATTTGGGTACATATCCTGTAGTAAGGCTGAGATTGAACAGTAGTTTTATGTTTGGGTTTAGTTCTTCTTGGAGTTCATATAGGACGCAGCCCGGGACACCGTCTGGTCCCATTGATGCTGTGTTTTTTGCTTTGGAGAGGGCGGCTCTTACCTGAGCATCTGAGATGTCAGGGGGGCAGCACTCTGCTGGGATAGATATTTGCCCTTTCGGTGGGGAGGGGGGGGGGTGTTTGTGCTGAATCAATCAGCTAGGATGTTGGCAATGTCTGTGGGTTTGGTGTATTTTTTGTCATTTTGGAATAATTCTGAGCATATCTGGGAATTCCCACCCAGGTTCCTAACATAACTAAAGAAAGCCTTGTGATTATCCTTGGTGTCCTGTGCAATTTTTCTCTCGAAGCTGGCCTTAGACGATTTTATGAGTACCCGTAGTTTTCTGCTAATACTGATCAGAGATGCCTTCCCTTTTTGGGATTTTGCTCTAGCATGTAGTAGCTTCCTCCTTCTATTGTATAGTTTGTTTATGGCTGGGGTCCACCAGACTGGATGCCTAACTTTGGAGGATTGGGTCTTGGTTTTATTTGGGATTGCATGATCCATGCATTCCTGAAGGTGTTCATAGAATGCATTTATAAAGGATTCTGCGGTCTGGGCCGTAGTTTCCACAGGCCCGGGGGCTTTGAAGGATTCCACCTCGGTTTTGAGGAGTGTGAAATTTGCTTTAGAGAAGTTTTTCACTGTGGTTTTCTGGGCAGGAGCTGGGTTCGAGATGTGAATATCTAGTGAGATTAGTTTATGGTCTGATCTTACCAGTGAGGGATACACTTCTGGTCTGGAGCATAGAGTCCCCATGTTGGTGATGATCAGGTCCAGTATGTTTCCCCTCTTGTGGGAGTGGCAACAAGTTGTTCCATAGCATTTGAGTTTATAAATTCTAGGAACCTTTGGGCAAGGGTGTTGGAGCTAGAGTAATGCTCCCAGTCTATGTCAGAGTAGTTGAAGTCGCCCAATATAATGGTGTTTGGAGAGACCTTCATATTCTCTAGTGTTCTCAGGAAGGCTGAGTGGGGTTCCTGGGTTTGGGAGGGTGGTCTGTAGCAGGCTATAAACTGGAAGGCAGTTTTACCCACTGTTAGTTGCACATGGATAGTCTCTGATGCTTCGTGCTGTGCCACCAACCTGGAGGTGTGGGTATCTTTGACGAATATTGATACTCCCCCTCCCTTTGTGGTTTGGTCCAAGTTTTGGGGCCATAAAACATGGTATGAGGTATAACCTGGTAGTGCTGGTGTGCTCTCGAGAGCCTTGAACCAGGTTTCTGTTACTGCACAGATATCGATGTTCTCCATGCTAAGGAGAGTTTCGAGTGCATGCATCTTGAGGTTTAGACTTCTGGCGTTGAGTAGCATTACTCTTAGTTTCTTATCCCTTGTGATACCTATGGAGGTGGGTTTGTCTTTTGAGCCTTGCCTAAAAAAGGCACTATGGGGGTGGCAAGAGCCTTTGCCAATATCCGAAAGCCCAGGGGTGACAGGTGCAAGCTGTCCCTAGCGAAGCATTGTGGCTTGTCGAGCATGTCATCTCAGCTAGACAGGCATTGGATCCCCTTTGAATGACACCAATACTTAAGCCAATTGTTGAAATTGATCATCTTGTCTTCATATTGTGGCATCATTCTTGGTGAGGGTAAGATGCTACTCAAGGTCAGGGTCATACCGGCCTGGGCTACATGCTCAGAGAGCTCATCTATGTCTCTTTTCATGTAGTCCAGGGAGGTACGTCTCAGGACATTCACACCAGCATGGACAATGACTGAGTCATATTTGTACTTGCCTTGGAGTGACATGAGTGCTTGTGTTATGTGGCGGATCCTAGTGCCCGACAGGCAGCTCACTGTGACCTTCTCCTTGTTCAGTCTGGTGAGCGGGACGTCAGTGTGCCTGATGATAGAGTCACCTATTACAAGTGTATCAGGTGTGTTGTTTAGCCTTAAGGGCTGTGACTGTTCGGCACACTGGCTTTGTGAGCTATGTGTTGCACATGTTTTGATTTGGGGTAGCGGTTGCTTAGGTGTCTGCTTTGGAGGTCTCTGCTGCTTAGGCAGATTTTTATTTAGAGCCTCCGAGTATGTTTTTGTGTGTTTATGTGTTTGGTTTGCTGTTGTGGTAGGTCTATGTGAGACTGGAATTGTAGTGTGTGTGGTTTCCTTCTTCTCATGACTAGTTACGCCAGTACTGAGTTGAGAGAGCTTAGCCTCCAGTTTGGCTATATGGTTGCATCTCTCACATGTGTTGGAATTTGTTGGGAGGAGGAGAAGGTTGTCTGTGTACATGAGGCAGTTGTAACATTACCTCAAGATTCCCAGATTCACCAGCTGGACCGGAGAGGAGATTGACAACTGACCTTTGGACATGCTAGAATAGTATTGGGAATTCCTTTATAATTGAAAAAAGGGCCAATGGTGAACAAAGTACTCAAGGGGAGTTTGTGAGGGTGTAGTGCTTTTAATTTTTTAGTGCTGACTTATATAATTGCTTTAGTGAGCAAGTGCCAGGCTTTAGAGTGGGAATAGGGTGTTTATTATGAGAACTAGATCAGTTCTAAAGGAAAAAGTGAAGAGCAGACTTTGTGGAGCCAAGAATGGTTTAAACCCAATTAAGCAGTGCTGCCCGATGCTGCACTATGCGCAAAATCGCACAAAGCCGCACTAAAGCGGGTTTTATACAGGGGGACTTGAAAGAGCTAGAAATTGGCCCAAAACGGCCAATAGACTACCAGATTCTTGTGCTGGGAACACTCCTCCAGGGATAGATAGGCTGCTCCAAGCTCCCCACTGCCACTGGTGAACAAAGAATCCTCCCTTTATCCAAGAAAGGAAATGGGCAACACAGGAACTTTCCAAAAGTCCAGAATACAGCAAAGCCTGTATTTCAACTACTCCAGGGCAGGAAAGACGGGAAACAAGGATAATTTTTTTTTTTTGCAACAAACAGCAGGAATGCACCCAGTACACTCCCTATACATGGTAAAGCACAGGTAGTGTCATGTTTGGCATCCCTTTTCCTGCATGTGCGAGTCAGAGAGAGGCATCAGTCCCTGGGTCCCTACAGTGTCAGTGTGTGTGCTATGCATTGCCTCTTTGTCAAAGCCTGGGCATACTGGGCACACCTTCTTCTGCCTACAGGGGCAGTATGTAGTCCGAAACAGTAAATACAATTAAAATTCTACAAAATTAGCAATTTAAAACTTTTTAAATGAAGCAAGGCAAGTGCACAACTGAAAAACGATTTAAGAGGCAGTAATACAGTAGAATAAGTAGCTAGTCTACATATGCAGAAAAGTCTATATATACAGAAAAGCAGCTACAACACACTAAAACAATTCAGATGCAGTGCAACCTAGAGCACTTGAGTTGTAGTAATATTAAGGCAAATACAGTTTTAATAAATGCACTAAAATGTACTCTATATTTCCAAAATGTTTGAGAAGCACAGTCAGAACACAAGGATATTCAGACAATTTTTTTTTTTACAAAGGGAGAAAGGAGGAACAGAAGGAAATAAACTAAGTGGGTTGGCCTTCTCAGATGTTTTCTCTGTATTAGGTAGACTGAGCTAATGACACAAGACTGGGAGGAGTGTCCAAGATCAAATTTAGAGTAATGGCAGGCAACTGCAAGGCCAGCAGGTATAAAGACAAAATGCCAATAGGGAGGGGGGGGGAGAAGAAAACACTACAGAAGTGTTTCTTACAAGTGAGTCAATAACTATGAAATACAGTACAAGTATGCAGTATACAATAAAATTGCTATAAATATCTAAAATAAGCAATAACTACTACAAATAACCAAAAACAGGCTACTTTTTGCTATATATCACAGATCAGCTGCTCCTCCCCAGATAGCTCTGTGTGTAATATATATATATATATATATACATATATATATATATATATATATATATATATATATATATATATATATATGTATATATATATATATATATATATATATATATATATATATATACACACACACACACACACACACACACATATATATATATATATATATGTATATATATATATATATATATATATATATATATATATATATATATATATACACAAATACACACAAACACGTATATACATACACGCACACACACACACACACACACACATATATATATATATATATATATATATATATATATATATATATATATAGATATGCATACATGTCCCAAAATGCCCATACAAACATATGCTGTTGATAGACCACCCATAACTAGGCCAACATGCACAGCTGGATACAAAAGGACCCATGACGCTGACATCTGCCCCCCCCCCCCGTCCAAATAAATAAGTGAACAGTACACTGCTACAGAATCAGGATAAGCCATACACAATGACCAGACATGTAACAACCTCTTAGCAAAACAACTAAAATGTCTAAGCATAGCAAAGAGAAATACAACCAGCCAGTAATTCACATATGTTTATTATACCCTGATGTCTTGGCCAAAGCCTGCAATGAGTAAAACATTACAGCAAACACTTGCCTTAATCACAAGAAGCAATTAGCACTTTATTACATAATTAAATACACAGCCTCCAATTATACTCCTCATTTAACCCCCTACAGGGTAAAGTATCACATTTAATATTAATACATCGAGTCTGTACATAACGATTGTCCTTTTATGAATGTTTCATCAAACTGAGGAACAGACTTTTTCCAAAACAGTACCTTGGAACCCACTACTGTCCCCCTGGGGAGATTTATTCAAATGTACGGCCATATAACTGTCATCTTTCATATCAGTAATATGTCTCACATGTTCTAACAGCCTAGATTTGAAACATGAGTTGCTGTCACCCACATAACATATGTTACAAGTACATATAAGAGCATTCTCTATACACCAACCTCTTGAATGTACAGACATGTTTTCCAGCCATTCCCCTCAGCAGGAATGACAGCACTAAATAATGATAGACCATTATACCTATCAACCTCCTACTGTATGACATGTGGACAAAGCCTGACATAATTGGTGGACTGAGGCCCAAATACATGACCATACTTGAAATATTGTTGTTATACACTGAGAAAGTTGCTGGTGTTACAGGGTTTGTTGTAACATATAATTTCTGAAGGATATAAAGTCAGAAAAGCAAATGGATGTTAGCATTTACAGACTGGAATCACCAGAGTATGCTACTGATTTGCCAAGTACAACACCTGTCTGGGGAACAGACCAAACATAACATGCTACCTGTGGCCATTATGTGGCTAGGCCTACAGTTGAGTACTATTCAGAGACAGAACTTTGTCAGACTGTAACTCATGTAGAAGTAGCATGTGCAGACACACCCTGTTAAACTAGCAGTTTTCCAAACATAAAACAGCAATACTCACATTCTGCCCCTAAGTCTTGAACCTTCTCCACCATTTAGTTGGCTTGTCTCCACAAGCCTTGTTTTAAGAGGTAACAGCTCATATAACTCCAGGATGTCTTCCTCACAAGTAAGGGAAAGGGCCAATGCCCTCATGAAGTAGTCAATTATAGAAGTGTGTTGCCATCACATTGGCTATTGGAAGAAATACACAGCTGCTCTGCATGCAATTAGCAAGTGAGGAGCACCAATAGGTGCACAGGCCATCACCTGGTCATGAGCATCACCTACAAAAGCCATGCTGCCACATATTCAAACAAGCTCTGTCCCTGTAGTGCACAGAGTGAGAGAAAGAGAGATAAAACAAATAAAATATAAACTGGAAAAGAGAAGAACATAAAAAAGGTAAGTGGAACATGTAAGCATATAATTTAATGTAGCACTTGGTCTGTAATAATGGGAAGTATGATTTGGAAGCATATATGTCCCAACAAGACCTGCTGTACTAATGTCCTGCTGAACAGCTGCTGTGGCCATAACATCTGGCCCTCTCTGCAGTAGGTGAGATCACAGCCATACTTCTCAACTGTACAGATCTTCACAGAATGTCCAGATTTTCCCATCATACTATTTTGTCTGTTTCTCCTGAAATCTGTACTTTTCTGGCAAATAGCTGAGGATTGAAGTCATCACATAATGTCAAATACTTGGGTTTAAGACTCCACATCCTTAAAAATATTCACGGTAATGCAAAATGTATCATTTTACAAACTTTCTAAGTTTGTAACAGTAATATTTAAAGTCTGTCCCATTTAATCCCTCCATCATTGTAGGCTTTGTCCAGACTTGATGCTCTAAGAGGTTGTGAGGTAGGATCACAGCTCAGGAGCCTGATTCACCCTGGGAAAGGACAATTCACATATGACAACAGCTGGGTTGTCTCTGTCAAACAGTTGTGACTATGCCACTGTTAGGCCAGTTAATGAGATGTTGTCCAAATCCATATGTTACCTGTGAATATGAGTATTGTAAAGGTAAGAGACCTATATAGGGCAAGTACATAGTAAAGTACTGTTGCAGAAATGTGTGTTGAATTGCATGTTATATATTGTATTAATAACATTCAACTGTACAGTGTTCTGCTGGACAGTAGGCACATTTGTGACTGATATCTGTAGTCACATACACATATACCTGTGTTATGTCAGCCAAACCATTGGCAAGTCTGTGAGCAATGACAATGTAACATAATAGCCTACTTATGACTGTTGGACATCTTCCAGGTTATCACAGTGATGTCAAAGCCTACTGTGCAATCAACTTACTAATGTATGGTACAGCTATATTAATACAGTATCAATACTGATGTCCCTTTTGTCATCCACTTATGTGTGCCATTGTCCAGACATACTGCTATAACAGGTTTAGAAGTATGATTGAGCAGCAAGAATGTAAATACAGTGTGCCATACTAACATAGAACAAAAATGTATACCAGTTAGCCCCTGAGCACACATATGTATGCATATGTTCAGCTGGAAGGCACAAAACTAATCTCATGGGTTTCAAGCAGTCAGGTACATAGGTTGTGCATGTTGCACATGTGTGTAATATCAGTGTCAGTGCATGAACATACATAAATCTGTACAGCTAGTCATTGTTGCATTGCCCTAAAACATATATGGATACTAGAGTAGGCATGATTATCAGGTAATAATCAGACAGGTATCCTTCTGTGTCATGACCCGGTGTCCATGCCTACCACTACCAGCTATATCAACACCTACATACAGTGGATATCACAAGTGAGGGTGGCCTAATGGTTAAGGTGTTTGCCTTATAAACACAAGGTGCAGGGTTTGAGTCTCACAAGGGATAATTGGCTAGGCTTAAAATGGCTTGCAAGGGCAGTCAGCCTAGTACTAATATATGAACATATGTACACACCCCTATTGGAATGCCAGGTCTGTGTACTGCATGACAATCAGACCACAGAAAATAATTTCATAATGTTTATCATCTTGAATGTGACCCCTAACCTGTACACTTCCATTGAAAAACAAAGGTGTTTCTAGGAAGGTGAGCAACTATTGCCAAGTGAAGATGTGTCATGATGTTAGAGTCCAAACCAAGACAAATGAATGCTGTAACCATCTCAAGAGGTGTGCACACAACATATCAGTTTAAGGGTGTTCAGACTCATTCAACTGGCTTATTGTACTGAATATTATTTCTGTATGTTTTCACAGGCCAGATTGTTATGTTTTCAATTGAATTGTACAGGCTAAAGGTCACATTAAAGGTGTGAACTGTTTTGAAATGAGTTATTGTGGTGTCATGTTTCAATTGTACAAATACCAGGCATTGTAACAGGGGTGTGTACCCTTTATATCCACTGTAGCTATATGGACTCAGCAGTACCTGATCTGTATAACCAGCCTTCACCAAGGTAGAGTAATCCCCTTTGGTGGACAGCAGCAATACACAAACCACATAATAGGTTGCTATATTGGCTGTACAGGGACACATAGGTGCAGGCAACACTTTGGAAGCAAGTCCACCTCTATCTGAGCAAGCATGTAAGTTCACAGTTGACTTACAGTAAGCCTGACTATGACTACAAATCATACATCTCCACACCACCAAGGACAATTGCAACAGTGTCTCCATATATGTTGTCAGTCTCAGAGGAAACAACACAATTCACCCTGTACTGGAGTTAAAGCACACATCATATACACATGCGATGGATACAGGCAACCTGCATCAGACAGGTTAGCTGGGAACATCACCACCCTGTCCACCCCAGTTGTATAGGGGGATATGCACATGAACCACACTCCTGCCCTCAGCTATGGTGAGCATGTACATACTGCCTACTGATGCCAACAACAACAAATCTCCATGGGACATAATAACATCACTGTCTGCCTCCTACATGAACCCAGGTATGTACTCACGGCTCCATCACACACCACTGTCAAAGACAGACCTGCCACCATCCACACACCATCCACATGGAAGATGGCCACTGTCAACCCTCTACACAGAAATGAATGGAGAATAGAGGATTATGCAATTTAGTGTCCAACATTGGGGGATAGGATAGCTCAGGGCAAGGAGTGTATTGTAAGCTGCTATAGCCATGATAGATTGAAGGGTTATGGTATAGTTTGGATTATTTGCAAGTAATATCCATTGTTGATGTGGAATTTGACAACCGTATGTGGTCCTGTGACCTTTTTCCTGTTAATGTATTCCAGGTAACATGCAGAGGGCTCAGCTACCAGCTATTCCAGGTAACATGCAGAGGGCTCACCTACCAGCATTCTCTGTTGGGGAAACTGACATCATCACCCAATATGTGATTGAACATTATACCTGTTATTTGGACAGAGAGCAGAAGATGTGTGGGAGAGGACCACCCTGTGGAACACTCTGGTCCACAGGGTAAATGATGCCAGCCTGCACAGCAGAACTTATGAGTAGGTGCAGCATCAGGCCACTGACCTCATCCACCATGCCCTTCAATGGGCTGCTACTGTAGCAAGGAACTGGCTAGCCACAGGTGGGGGCCCAGCCATTCATCCCCCACTGACACCCACCGAGGAGCTCCTCACCAACCTTGGGGCACCCGCCCAACACACAAGTCACGAAGCTGAGGAAAGCATTGTGGATGTGGGTTGCACGCACACACACACACACACACACACACACACACACACACACACACACACACACACACACACTGACTGGATGATGGGCGTGCAGGTAAGGGCCCAGTGGGGATTAGTACCCTAATGTATCAGGCATACATGTATCTGTATTGCATCTACATCCATGTGTCAGGTCCGATTCCAGTTATGGATGGGGTTTTGTAATGCACAGAGGTCCACATCTATGGTGAGGACAGAACATTGTGTATTATTTGGGTTAGTACTGTAAATGTGCAGACATGCTGCATCCGTCCTGTACCAAGGCCACGTGTGAGTCTGCTGACAATACCTCCCTCTCACAACTACCTAGGAGCCTCTGGTCTGCATATTGGACAGCAGCCTGAAGCTGGTAAGTATGACATTGTTCTGTTGTTGCCTGGCAATACTCCAGGCATGTGAAGGGCATACAATTTACCATGCAGAGAACTATCAGTAATAGCTATGTTGCTTTATGTAGTAGCTATATTACTTTATGTGCATGTTCACTTGTGGTGGGGTTAACTGCATTGTATCACAGTGGTCACCACTGGGGCTTATCTGATGTGTATTCAACATTTCTGTAGTACACCTCACAATTTCTCAGTGCCAAGATGCCTGGACAGAGGCCAGCAAAATGGGTGGACAAATGGCCTAAGGTAGGGACATGTGTGACACATTAGTGTTATACAGTGGATATAAATTGCGTCCACACCCCTGTTAAGATGCAAGGTGTTCCTGCTACATACAAATTAGGACCACAATATGTTAGTCTACACCTCTTCCAGCCTTTAATGTGACCCATAACATGAACAGTTCACTTGTAAAACCAAGCATCTGGACTCATGTATTGCACCTACAAGGCTGGCCACCTGTGAGAGTGGCAGACATTGTATCAGCATGAGGTTTCAGTCAGGTATGATACCTCATGCTGCCATACGTGTCAGTACATTCACTGCTGCCTATCTGGCTACAGTATCACACACATGGGCATTATTAAGAAAAATACAGACCGCCTTTCGACCACGTATAGGTTGCAAACATCTGGATGTTCCAAACACATCTGTACAGAGGACTGTACAATGGTTTAACCTGCTGCATGTTAGGCACATGCTGTTACCACAGTATATAAAGTAATGACAGTGGTAGGTGGTCACCAGCCATGTATGGTACACACATCAAAATTGTATAAGCCACACAAGATATGATCCTCACATACACACACACACAAACAGTTGCAACCATTGGGATTAGAACTGCTGCCTATCCAGGTATTTCTACTATAGTGCTACTCAGTTATCAGACATGCCACAGAGCTTATACACCTTGTCCAAAAGTACTTATAAGGTGGATGACATCAACAGGACTACCTCATTGAAGTGAGGGGAAATGTAAAGGGTAGCACATAAGTAAAAAATGCTGTAATCCACACACTACATGATTCTCATACAAACACATACACACATCCAAACAGTTGCCTGTAGGGAGATTGGAACTCATGTCTATCTAGTTATTGCTATTATAGTGCTACGCAGTTATCAGATGTGCCACAGAGCTTATACATGTCTATATAGTCCAAAGGTACTTCTAAAGTGGATGACATCGACAGGACTACTAGATTGGAGTGAGGGAAAGTGTAAAGGGTAGTACACAGGTCACAAAGGGTGTAACCCACACACTACATGATTCTCAAACAAACACATACACATATGCAAACAGTTGCCAGTAGGGAGATTGGAACTCCTGCCTATCTAGTTATAGTTAGTATAGTACTATGCAGTTATCAGATGTGCCACAGAGATTATACATTTACACCTAGTCCAAATGTACTTCTAAGGTGGATGACATCAACAGGACTACTAGATTGGGGCGAGGGGAAGTGTGAAGAGTAGTACACAAGTCAAAAATGGTATAAGCCAGACAGTACATGATTCTCACACACACACACACACACACACACACACACACACACACACACACACACACACACACACACACACACACACTTGCCAGTATTGGGATTAGAACTTCTGCCTATCTAGTTTTGTCTACTATAGTGTTATGCAGTTACTGCACGTGCTACAGAGGCAAAGTATTACAGGTGGCAGAAAGTCTGCCTTCAGTTCCACCCTTACATCATGCTAGTTCTTTCTGTTTTGCACTTCAAATAGCATTATGGCTTGGCACTTCACCAGGATATTGTATCAAGAAGTGTAGCACACCTGGGAGCCATTGGCAGTACTCGCTCATCATGGAAGTAGCTCCAGTACATACTAGTTATGTTCACCCCTCCAGGCATGATTGAAGGGCAGTTTTCTGTGCTTTCACCCATTAACCTGGTGCACTTGTCCATTCTGAGGCACTGTTACAACTGCCTCATGTACACAGACAACCTTCCCCTCTAAACTCCAAACACTCAGACCTGTGAGAGTTACCGTATATCACACAAAGTGGACATATTCACTCTCCAGCAAACAGTGGACTAGCAGGTCAAGAGGATAAGATCAACACCTGCACCACACTATGTGGAACACATAGCTCACTATGACACCCACTTTGACAGCCATGACTTACAGTGAAAAGCCATGCACCCATCTTCACAGAGGCACTCAATGGACATTTACCCAAACAGCACAGACCAGCAAGACAGACACACATTCAGACACCACAACATGGCACATGCCAAGGGACACATATTTAACCTATACGGTGTGCCCCTCAACCTATGCTCCTAAGACTAACCACCTTGCACAATACAGTGATCATGGGTAATTCAATACTGAGGCACACACATGTTCCACTCAGTAAGTTGAATATGGGGCAGGTAACAGCCATATATCTATCACATGCCAGCATCCAGCACATTATACAGCCAGTCATGACACTCCACAACAGCTATGGTTATCACTTTGTATCCATGTGGGTGTGAATGACCTGGGAAACACCTCCATGCACTACGTGACAACAGACATGGTTGAACTCTCTGATGATGTGGTCCAGGTAGGTATGATAGTAGCCCTGAGCAGTGTATGACCATCACACAGAATGATGCTGCAGTACTATCAACAGATTGACTGCTACATTAGCTTATGTGTTTGCTGTCATTCTCAGGGAATCCAGTACCTCTCTGCTTGGGAGGACATGATTGATGAAACCCAATGACTTGTCACAGATGTCCTACATCTGTCAATGCTGGCTTTCCAGGTACTGGCTGTCTTGCCATCCCTATGATGCCTTATTAGGCAGTGTTCCTAATGAAACTACCACCATAACAGCTAGACATGTATGCAGTCTGAAGGTCATGCTGCTCAACACTAGACATCTAACTGTCAGGATGCAGTCACTCAAAGCACTCGTTGGAGTGGAGGGCATTAACATGTCTGCTGTAATGGAGAGGTGGTTCACACCAGCAGACAGTAGCCCTGAAGTATTAGGCTATAATGTATTCCATGGCTGTGAGCCCCCAAACATGGACCACACCAAACCTCCACGGGTGGTGTTGTCTCCATATTCATTATGGATAGGAACACCTCCAGACTGGTATCCAAGCATAATGCATTGGAGATGCTTCCAGTACAACTGCCTTGGGGTAATAGTGCAATTCAGACCATAGACTGCAATGGGTCCACATCTATGTACCTAGACTGTCAATGCACATTCCTCAACACCCTGCCATCTATGATGGTCCAACGCAACACTGACATAGTATGAGACTTCAACTACCCCTACATCACCTTGGGAAAGTAGCCAAGCAGCAGCACAGTGGCCCAACACTTCCTGGGATATATCATTTCCAATGCCCTGGACCAGCTCATACTGACCCCAGTAGAGGATGCAACAATCTTGACTTGTGTTGACTACTTAAATATGGGACTGTTGCTCATCCACAGTTGTCAATCCCTGCATGGTGAGGTCCACACCGGTTGTAATCAACATGGAACTCAACATGTCAGCCACGGGTCTATATTAGAAGCACGAAAAGACAAAACCGTGAATGCTCAAATGAGCGAAAATGCCGGGAATCAAAACGGTGTTTGTGGGTTGTGGTACAGTGAGGAGTGGGATATTTGCCCTTTCCTCACTGTAGTGTGATCTTGGAGTTGGAATATATAGTTAGCGGGGGTGTGGGGGGCCAAGTTCGATTACCGGCATTTTCATTCATGTGAGTGTTCGCTAAAAATAACTTTTGGTTATCTGACCCATCAGCCACACCCCTTGCAAGGGTACCCACCTTGCAAAACCTCTCCAAAGCTGACCTTGCAGCCATGAAAACAGGGATGGATGACTTCACTGCACCCATGGCAATGGGAAATAGCTGCATGACTGTGGAATCATACACATATGCACTGTACAAACAGGTACATGAATGCATGGTACTATCCAGAGCCAACAGAACTCAGACACTGTCCTCCAAACACTGGGAGACAATGTGATGGTCCACTGCCATTACTAAAGTGTACAACAGAAGGAGGACACTGTTGCGGAGAAAGATAGTGTCCCATGACTGTTGACCTCCCTTATTAGCCTCAGACATAACGTGGGATTCCTCATGGAATCCCCTACAGGCATCTATGAAGGTAGACATGCAGGAGACACAAACAACAATCACAACAGCCTTTGAAAGGTACATCAACAACCTCCACAGCATTAAGCACAAGTGCTGTGAGTTACTCTACAATGCTAATACCTATCCTGAGACAACAGATATTGGCCACAGTCTTGGCAACACATTCAATGCCAGCTTTACCCCTCTCTCCCCCCACAAGAGAAGTGCTGAGTGAATGTGTTCTCACATGCTGTATCCTGTTTCTGTTCTAGGCATCTGTGTGCCACCAGGATGTGGCCCTGCAGCAAGACCAAGGGGTATGGCATTGTGGTAACACGTCCACCATGTCTTAGGCAGGCTACAGCTATATCTGCATAGATGTCCCAGGTTTGTAACACAGTGATTGCATATGCCTCATAGATTATAGGGCTGAGGGTTTTACATAGGTATATGTTGATTTAAAACATCTGTTGTAGAGTGGAAAATGGTAAAAGTTGTGGTTTGGACACACCTCTGATTGCTAATAACCACAGCCACAGGGGATATTCATCAACACAACACATTGAAATTACTACACACACACACACACACACACACACACGCACACACACACACACACACACACACACACACACACACACACACACACACACACACACACACACTTGCCAGTACTGAGATATATAGGTTCATTGCTTCATAGGTGTGTAGTAGGTGAATGGGCCTAAAGGCTCTATAAGGCTAGCCCAAGGGAATTACCTGGCATCAGGCCACATGACAATAGTCCCCATTGTGGCTCAGGAGTATATTCGCTGGAGTGGTCCCCAGGGGTGGGTATCATATTCCCTATCCACTCATCCAGATTTCTATTGTGGGTGGGCAGTGATGTGCACTGCTTCACGTGTATATTCCATAACATGGACAGTGTTTGGGTTGTGCACCTGTCCCACATAAATGTCCTTTGAAGTGTGGAAGTGTGCTTGAGGTCTCTGGGGCATGTTGTGTGGACAGATTGGTATCTTCAGATGTAGCATTCCTGACCTAGTTTGGTGAGACATGGCTGTGTAACTGAGGTAGTGATTGCACCCACACAGACAGTATGATGCGGGGATTCATTGGAGTTATTGGAGTCTGTCCATACAGGGCATGTGTATAAGGCATGGTATTCCCTTTGTGGGGTATGTTTGCAGACTGTATAGTTGTTGCAGGTGTCTAGTGGGAAACATGGCAAAAGGGCCACTGTACACATTGACTAGGCTACTGAGCAGATGGTACAGAGTGACCATGTCCTTTTACTTGCTGGATAACACACACTTATTCAGGAGATGTTACACAGCAAAGTATTTTCTGATGTCAGTGGCACTGTTGTGGTCAACAGGCAGCTGACTGTCAACCTGTGTTCCCCATTCTGATATAACAACATCACTGTTCAGTGGACTACAACCGATGTATTACTTCATGTGAGCCATGGTGTTCCTAAAGGTAATGGTTGCACATCTCTTGGTATTGACATAATGTCCAGGGTTCTGACAATAGTCATAGGTGTCAAGTGGCCTTTGTGCATGATATCAACATCACATGGATTGGGAATGCTACCACCCACCTTACTGTTGTATGCAAACATTTTCAGCCAGGGTGCGTTTGTGTTCTCCTGCACCTCAGAAGGGTAGATCCCAAACATGAGAGGACATGGATCTATAACGTTTGTGACACCAGTCATGTCTGGTCATTGGTTTGACATGGAGTCCACTGCATTCACACCGTGGGTACTATCTGTGAGGCAGTTTGCAAGAGAACTACTTATATAGTGGTTGATGCCTAGCCAAGTTTGTTTGTGTATGATTCCTGGGTGGAGCATGGTTTCTGAGTATTATAAGGGTTGCCTATATTGTTAACTGTTCCATACTGACATATATTCATTGCACATGGCACTACATATTTAGGGCTATGGTTAGTCTACACCAACCTCTATGGTGTTTGACAACTGTTGGCCTTGTAATGTGGACTTTGGGACATATACTAGGCCATCAATATAATAATTTAGCAAAACCCACCTCCCCAATGGAGCCTGTTATTATACAATCACACCAACACCCACACAGGATACTGATGACAGACAGAGACACTCACACACACACTTGCCAGTACTGAGATGTCCTTCGTGGTTCACTGTTGCAGTCATGACTGTAGGGTTCTTCCTGCCAGCAGCAGCCCCCGATCGGCCAGAGTCCCAAAGTCTGGATCGGGCATCAGCTGAGGTCGCTTTTATCCTGACATCAATGTGCCAGAAGGTATAAAGACCTCAGCTGATGCCATTTCCCCAGTCTTTCTTGCCGCTCGGTGCCCTTTGCAGTTCACTGATGCTGGTCGGCCTGTTCCTGTTTGCTTTTGGATTTAATCCCAGGATTTTCGTTTTATAAGCTAAGTACCCCATTGGGGAGGTCTTTTTCTTGCTCCAGTCAGATGTCAGAAAAAGTTAATAATTGTATTTCTTGTGGGAAGCAAATACCTCATAGGGATTTTCACTCTTACTGTATTCCCTGCCTGGGTCCTGACCACGACATTGCTAATTGGGTGTTTTGTGCTAGATTTAATCAGTGTACTATTAGGCATAGATATAACCTTGCCTTTTACTATTTTGGAAAAAGGTTTAATTATAACATGTCTTCGGATTCTTTTCCAGCTTCTGGGGATATGTAAGAGGCACAAGGATGCAGACAGGCCTCTGAGGTCCACAGCAAAGGATGTTACTCAGTTATTGGCAGTTGCTGGTTCGTCGGTCATCAGTGAGGCGCCTTTGCAGCCCCTGTCGTCCGCCTCTTTTGAACCAATTGCCTGTACCAACTCTGGTGTGGAGCTGATGGGGTCTACAGAATTGCCAGGGACTGGACCTTCAGATACTGCTCCCTCAGTTGGGTCCAGAGCTGGTAGGCAGGTACCAGCTTCTGAGGGAGTTCTCAGGCCTTCACAGCTTCCTGTAAATGTGGATTCAGTTTTACATTCAAAGACAAAGTCTAAGGCTCCAGCTAAAGTGAAATGGCAAGCACAGGCACCTTTTAATCAGGGTCCTAGGCCTCAGAGGCAGATGCTTAGGATGGCTGAAGATCTCTTAACTATGATCAGGGGTTCACATCCCCCTCCTGACAAGAAGCCTAGATTACAGTCCAATTATGATTCTTCAGACCAAATTTCTGTTTCTTCTGCTTCTTCCCTTGAGCAGGATTATTCTTTTCCTCCTTATGAGGATTCTGATGCTGAAGATTTCTTTCCTTCAGCTTCTCCTTCTGAGGATTATTCTTTTGGTGAAACTTTGCATGATATGATGGTGCATTTTCACTGGGAAGGGCAGGAATTCTCTGAATCCAAGAAAAGGCTTAGGGATTTTCTTCTTCTCCTATAGCATAGGCCTCTGGCTATTCCCCCTGTATTGGACATTGTAGATGATGTTTTTTCGGAAGCTTCTTTCTCTCCTAATTCTTTTCCCCCAGCTCCGGTCAAACCAGATAGGTATTATAGGGTTCCAGATTCTCACAAGTTTCTTTTTAAGAATCTGTCACCTGATCCGGAAACAATTTCTCAGGGTCCTAAGGGTATTAAAGTGGCCTCTGCTAAAAATCCTATTCCCTCTGACCGAGAGTCCAGGGCTTTGGAGAGATGGGGTAAAAAAGTTTATACTTCTGCTACATTGTCTATTAGGGCTTTGAACTGTCAATTCCATATGCTGAAGTATCAGCAATACCTTTTGTCTGTATTTAAACAAAAGATGTCAGCTGTTTCTATTGGCGCGGATAATCAGGAGTTACAGGATTTATTGCATGCTATTGAACAGGTGGGTAAACATACCCTGCATTGTGGTTTTGATTCTTTGGAAGCTTCTTGTAGGGCTGCAACAACTGGCGCAGTTATTAGAAGACATGCTTGGTTAATGGAACAAAGCTTGCCGGATCAGGTTAAAGCCAAACTTTTCGATGCCCCTTTGCAGCACGATGTTCTGTTTGGGTCCAAAGCTAAAGAGGTATTAAAGGAAATGGAGGACAAAGCCAAATCTATACAGACGGTTAAGGATTTTCTACAGGTGCAACCTCCTAGATTTAGCAGACACTGGCCAGCTAAACCTTGGTCCTTTCCGGGCTCAGACAGGTCTCAGAGAGGCAGATTCCGGCGTTCCAGAGGTAGGGGACAGGCACAGACCCATTTTAGGAATAGGCAGTGGAGTGCCCCCTCTCCCAAGGGAGGTGAAGATAAGTCTCTACCGAAAACAGTCTTTATGACTCTCCCTTTTCTGGTTCCAGGGGTTCCTCTCCTGGAAGCACCTTTGGGAGGAAGGATTTCTCTTTTTTATCAAAATTGGAGCCACATAACCCGGGACAAATGGGTTCTGGACATAGTCTCAAGAGGTTACAGATTTCATTTCCACAACTTGCCAAAATCGAACGGTTGGCCAGATCTGCCAAATCTTCAGTGGGCAGAGGTGCAATGGCAGGTTCAGTCCCTCCTGGCTATGAGGGCCATAGAATTGGTACCAAATTTAGAAATAGGGCAAGGTTTTTATTCCAGACTTTTCCTGGTTCCCAAGAAGGAAAATTCGTGGAGACCAATCCTGGACCTTTCTGTACTAAACACCTTCCTAGATATACCAAAATTCAAGATGCTCACTCTGCAGCAGCTGCTGCCTATGTTGGGCAAGAATGCTTGGATGGTGACTGTGGACTTAAAAGAAGCTTACCTGCATATTCCTATAAGGCAAGATTGCAGAAGGTATCTGCGTTTCAAAGTGAGCTCGAAGCATTACCAGTTCTCTGTGCTGCCCTTTGGCTTATCTACTGCACCCAGGGTCTTTACAAAGTGTCTGGGACCAGTAATGGCATTTTGCAGACAGAAGGGGATTCAAATATACCCTTATCTGGACGACTGTCTTATTCAAGCGGATGATGAAGACACTCTACTTTGGCATCTAGCTTTTGTGCAGCATCTTCTTCAGTACCTCGGTTTCACAGTGAATCTAAAGAAATCAAATCTGGTACCCACACAACAGATTACTTTCCTGGGTGCTCTTCTGAGTACTGCAACCCAGATGGCTTCCTTAACACCAGACAAAAAAGTGCAACTGGCTTCTTCTTCTTTCCAACACCTGGCTTCCATGAAATAGCTGACTGCAAGAAAAATTCTGCAGGCTTTGGGTTACATGGCTTCCTGCATTCTACTAATACCATATGCAAGACTGCATATGAGAAAACTGCAGTGGTACCTCAAGAGTGTATGGTCTCAGCATTACCACAGTTTGGAAACAGTGATCACGATTTTGCCTTGTCTCCAGCAAGAGTTTCTTTGGTGGGCCGAAGCCTGTCTACAGAACAAGGGGAAGCCTTTTTGTCCTGCATCGACCAACCAAGTTCTGACAATGGATGCTTCAGATTATGCCTGGAGAGCCCACATGCACGGGAGATGTCTTCAGGGTGTTTGGACAAAGGAGCAAACACACCTGCACATAAATTTGAAGGAGATGCTAGCTGTACAGAATGCCCTGATAGCCTTCAGGGACCTTCTTCTACCAGGACAATTGTTGATACAGACAGACAACACTACAGTGATGTGATACATAAACAGGCAGGGGGGCTCTCACTCTTACCCCCTGTGCAGATTAGCCATGACTCTATGGTACACTGCTCTGACCTGCAGTGTCGACTTACAAGTGCAATTCCTGCCAGGAAAAGACAACACTCTGGCAGACACATTGAGCAGACACATTTCGGATCCACACAAATGGATGTTGGATGTTTGGATATTCAGGATGATTATAAAGGCGTGGGGATGTCCTGACATAGATCTCTTTGCATCCCCTCAGAATCATCAACTTCCGACATTCTGCACAAGGACCTACCACAAACTAGCATGGAAAGTGGATGCCCTCTCATTTAGTTGGAAACACATCTCAGTATATGCTTTTCCTCCTTTTCCTCTTCTACCTTGGGTACTTCTGAAGATAAAACAGGACAGACCGCAAATGATTTTACTGGCTCCCAATTGGCCTCGGCAATTCTGGTATTCCACTCTGATGAACCTGGTTCAGGAGCCTCCCTGGATTCTGCCTCAAATCCCTCATCTACTGTCTCAACGGGACGGCCAGATACTGCACAGTCATGTCAAAACTCTGAATCTAGCTGCCTGGCGGATCCAGGGTCTGTAAACACCTCTACCCTTTCCAAACAGGTTATGGATGTAATCCTTGAAGCTAGACGGCCCAGCACTAGAAAATCTTATGCGGGTAAATGGAAAAGATTTTGCTCCTGGAATCAAGGCCAGGGTGGTGATTCTGCTGTTTCGAACATTCCTCTGATTTTACAGTATCTGACAGAGTTGTTACATACGGGCCTTTCTTTTTCGTCTGTTAAGCTTCATGTTTCTGCTATTTCTGCACATTACGATATGGATCCTCTGATTTTTTCTCATCCATTACTTAAACAATTTCTTAGTGGGGCTAAGAATATTTGGCCCCCTATGAGGGCTCCTGTTCCCACTTGGGATTTTAACTATGTTTTGTAGAAATTAACCTTGTCTCCTTTTGAACCTGCAGCTTCCACGGATTTGAAATTTTTGTCTTGGAAAATTGCTTTTCTTTTAGCTATTACCTCGGCTAGAAGAATTTTGGAATTGCAAGCACTCATGGCTGTGGAACCCTTCCTTATTTTTCATCAGGACAGGGTATCTCTACGGACTTATCCCACCTTTATGCCCAAGATGGTTTTGGCAGTGGCCTTGAATCAGTCTATTCATTTGCCTACCTTTTATCCTAATCCTCAAAGTGAGGAAGAAAGTCTTTTGCACTCTTTAGACGTGCACAGGCAACTTCGTTTATACCTGGACAGGACCAAGATATTCCGGCAATCTGATCAGTTGTTTGTCGCTTATGCTCCTACTGTTCTAGGGAAAGCAATCACTAAGCAAACTATTTCCAAGTGGATTGCCCATTGCATCAAGTTCTGTTACTCTTATCATGGTAATCCAGTTCCTGTTAATGTTAGGACTCATTCTACCCGGGCTACTGCTACTTCAGCAGCTTTTCTTTGTGGGGTTCCTACCAAGGATATTTTGGAGGCTGCTACTTGGAGTTCTGTACATACTTTTTCTCAGCATTACAACCTCCCTCTCTATTCTAAATCCAGGGCTGGTTTTGCTTCTGCGGTTTTGCAAGGTTTTGTGACCACTCCCTCTGTTTCTCCTCCAGCCACCCTTTCTTAGCTTTGGGACTCAACCCTACAGTCATGACTGCAACAGTGAACCACAAAGGAAATAGTACAGTTGTGTACTCTTACCATAAATGTAGATGTTCAAGTGTGTTCACTGTTGCAGTCTGGGTTACCCTCCCTCATACCCCTCTTTTGTTTTTTCTTTGAGTATTATCTGTTATGTGGTATTTTGGCTGATGAGGTTTTGGGCATGGTTTCTTTTTTAGCCATTTCTTTCTGGGCACCTGACATCTGGGGCAAGAAAAACTGGGGAAATGGCATCAGCTGAGGTCTTTATACCTTCTGGCGCATTGACGTCAGGATAAAAACGACCTCAGCTGACGCCCAATCCAGACTTTGGGACTCTAGCCAATCGGGGGCTGCTGCTGGCAGGAAGAACCCTACAGTCATGACTGCAAAAGTGAACACACTCGAACATCTACATTTATGGTAAGAGTACACAACTGTACTTTTCAACCCCCTACCTATCTATGTATTGCTGCTACAGTGTTATGCATTTATCGCACATGCCACAGAGCTTGTAGGATGGATGTTATCACAAGGTACTTCTAAGGTGAGGAACCTCACCCCTTGTAAATACTGGCATTGGGTGATGTAGTGGGTACGAGATTTCATAAAATACTTTACCCTACACACACATTTACATTTGCTAGGAGTGAGGTTCAAACCTCTATCTAACTATGTTTGCAGACCTTTATGTTACACATTTGCCACACACATCACTGACCTTATGTGGTTTAGGGTTTCCAACAGGTACTTCTAAGGTGAATTATATCTGCAGGACTGCCAAAGTAGGGCACTGAGAAGTGTACTGGGTGAAAATGGGGCCAAAAATATTTACGGTACAAACATATATATATATATATATATATATATATATATATATATATATACATACACACATAAACTCGCCAGGAATGAGATTCAAACCCATACCTATGTAGTTATTGCTGTTATATTGTTACACATTTATCAAACATGCCACAGAGCTTATAGGTAGAACACTGTCCAAACATACCTCTAAGGTGAGTGACATCAACAGCCATTGTAAAGTATTACACTTTGAAATGTACTGGCTGTGTATTGACACAAAATACTTCAACCTACAGATATACACACATTCACAGACACACCTTTACAATTGCCAGTACTAAGATTAGAACTCCTAACTAAGGTAATGTTTTGCACTACACTATCACACAGTTATCATGAGCACCACATAGCTTATATGCTGGTGAGCTGTCCGAAGGTATCTTTACAGGTGAGTGACATCAGCAGCAGTGCTAAAGGAGGGGTAAGGGAAGTGTTGTGAGTGTGAATAGCCCCAAAATCACGTCTCTACAAAGACACACACGCTCTTACACATTTTCACAGTTGCCAGGACTGGGATTAGTACTCCTACACAGCTAGTTTGTTACACTACAGTATTACAGAGTTATCGCAAGTACTACAGAGCTTATATGTTGAAGAACTGTCCAAAGGTCTCTTTGAAGGTGAGAATCAACAGCAGTACTAAAGGAGGGGTAAGGGAAGTGTAGTGAGTGTGAATGGCCTAAAAATCATGTCTCTACACAGACACACACACTCTCTCACACAAAAGCACACATTTTCACAGTTGCCAGGACCAGGATTAGAACTCCTACCTAACTTACTACACTATAGTATTACATAGTTATAACAAGTGCCACAGAGCTTATATATTGGAAAGCTGTCCAAAGGTATCTTGAAGGTTAGTGACATCAGCAGCAATGCTAAAGGAGGGGGTAAGGGAAGTGTAGTCAGTGTGAATGGCCTCAAAATCATTCATCTAGAAACACATGCATACACTCACACACTTTACATTTGACTGGACTGAGATTACAAATGCTACATGAATACTTATTTGTACTGTAGTGTTACACAGTTATCACAAGCACCACTGAGACTATAGGGTTGAGTGTTAACAAAAGGAATTTCTACAGTGAATGACATCAGCACATCATGTGATATAGGCTAATGGGATGTGTGCTGGGTGGGAAAGGCCTCATAATGGCATTCTCTCTGTCGCTGTCTGTCTCTCTTTTCCCCACATTTCTGTGTGTGTATGTTTGCCATATTATATTATATTGGCCTTAGATGTGTGTGAGTTGAGTATTCCTATCTAGTGTGTGTGTGTGTGTGTGTGTGTGTGTGTGTGTGTGTGTGTGTGTGTGTGTGTGTGTGTGTGTGTGTGTGTGTGTGTGTGTGTGTGTGTGTGTGTGTGTGTGTGTGTGTGTGTGTGTGTGTGTGTGTGTGTGTGTGTGTGTGTGTGTGAAGTATGAATGGTGTACAATTTGGTGTGTGTGCACAGACATCTGTGAATAACGTATCTATTCTCCACTGTGTTGTCAGACATGGGCTTCATTTCTCTAAGTGTTGGAACATGCCCAGTATAACCTTTTATATTGAGTATGTGCATCCATTCCAGGGAGAGTTGGACTCCAGTTCAGATTTTTGTGTACTACAGCTACACCTAGCAACCTGTTTCTGCAGGATATCTGTAGATAGGGTGCCAGTATGGAGACACAATGGGCATAATATATGGGAGATACTGTAACTATTGCTGCCTGTGCTGCTTGTGTAGCATGGTTGGTTGTAACAGATTTTCTGATATATGTACTGTTTTACACTGTGATGTATCATGTCACCAACTACTGACATATATCATTCTTTGCTCACCGTCATTTACCAGGAAAATACAAGATGAATGAAGCTCAGACCAATATTCCAAGGCATACCGACTACACATTCTGGCAGTTTCACTTTAGAAGCCTGAATGATCACAAGCCTGAATTGTATAAGTCGGAAGACCAAAAGCCTGAAATTTCATAAGCCTGAATACTCAAAAGCCTGAATCCCATAAGACTGAAAACAGATAGGATACATATACTGACTGAAGACAACACAATACAGATTATATTCCACCAAATATAAGCAGGAGGGCAAGCCCCCTGCACCACCCATGTGGGGGGCTGCACCCCCCACACCCCCTGCTACATAAATATATCAACTCCAAGATTGCACTTCACTACACTAAAGTGCAATCTCGGAGTTTATATATTTAATTAGCAGGGGGTGGTGGGGTGCAACCCCCTACATGGGGAGTGCAGGGGGGCTTGCCCCACTGCCCATACTTGGTGAAAACTGCTATTCTTTGTCTTGTATGTGTTTTTGGGTGTAATTTTTTGTGTTCTGTATATTTTCAGTCTTATGGGATTCAGGCTTTTGAGTTTTCAGGCTTATGAAATTTCAGCTTTTGGTCTTCCGGCTTATGCTATTCAGGCTTGTGATCATTCAGACTTCTTAAGTGAAACCATTCTGGCACACTCCTGCAACTGTAGAGGGGTAGCTACAGACAATAGACTGCTGGTTCTGTGTAAATGGTCCAGCACCTTGGTAGTATGCTGGCTGGGGATCCCCTTTTTGTGCTTTTCTCCACTTAACAAAATGGCCATATGCTGCTGTGGCCATACCACTCAGCTGTGCAGATACACCCAGGTTATCCAGAGGCAGGACTCATATATCTGGTCAGTTTCACATTGTGGTTTAAAATCAGTTTTTGGGTTTGCAGTCAGGAGGTAGTATGGGCAAACATTAGAGTTTCAGACTTCACACAGTCCATGACATCCATGCTTCTACACCCCCACATCTGTTATTATCTCCTCTTCCTAACATTATGAAAGCAATATCTCTGAGGTATCCCTGTAGTTGGGCCTTTATCCCAGTAGTAGTTATAGCCTGGTCCTCAATAGGACATGGGAAGCATTTGTCAGCATGGCCTTGCATTTATTTTCTGTTTATTGTGTTAGGTTGTTAATAAGGACCCCCCTGACATGAGGCATGAGCCTTTGCCAGAGGACTGTAGGCCATTTGAGAGTGCTGTAGCGCATTCTGTCACTCGTACATTCCCAGGCTGCAAGATTACCATAAGTGGATTACCATAAGTCGTTGAGGTGTTCCTGTCAGTTCTTCCTGTTCATACTGATCCACGAGTCTGGATGTGGTCAGGTTGCTGCTTACAGCTGGGGACACACCTGCATGGGCCTATTCAGCAGCAGCATCATGTATGTATTCCCATACAAAGATGGGTTCATGCTGTACTCATTCCCTAGAGCAAGGAACATTTATTTTTATTTATTTTATTTAACATTTGTTAACCAGGAAAATCCGACTTGGAACTAAGCCAATTTTCAGCAGAGGCCCATGGAGAAATGCTCCAGACACGTCTTTGTAACATGGGAGAAAACCGGAGCACCCAGAGGAAACCCACATGAATGCAGGGAGGAAATGCAGACTCCACACAGAAGGCACCCCAGCAAAGAATCAAACTGGAGAAACTCTTGCTGTGAGGTGACAACGCTACCGCTGCACCACTGTGCCGTCCATGACCTGTGATAAACCTGTGGCTAATGGTGAGGTGAGCTGGGTGCATGTGTGATATGGAAGCTACTGGCACCTGACTCACAGATATACCTGGGACATTCCCCTTATGCTGCCTTGTGTGTGGACATGGGCAGCCTGTCATTACTTTATAACTGTGTCTTTTGTGGTCTGCCAGTGACTGGTCAGACGACCAGTATTTCATACTAGAGGGACAACTAATGTGATGCTAAGCTCTATGTATAATTCCAAAGTTGTGTGGAGTTGACAGTTATTTTATATGCACTCTGTGTAGGTTGCTTCCACCTGTGTACTGTTTCTATGTATGGGCCCCCGTTCATGGCATGTCCACCTTTCCAACGGTGACAGATGTTGACATCTGGACAGTGGGTATGTACAACTGCTGACATGGGTGTAGCTGAGAGGCAGTGTGGTTGGCACTGCAGTTGTTGGAACATGGCCCTGTTGACCACTATACTGTACCTAGGCTACTGAGACACAACCATCCAGACCCACATGCTGACCACTTCCAGGCAATACAAACTCCAGCAAGCATACTACCCTGGATTGGATACTAGTCAGTAAAAGCCCCCAGTCATATATAACAGGCTGCTTATCAGATAGTCTCAGTGATCACTCCCCAACATTCCTACTCAAAAAATACCTATACCAAGCTAAACCTGTCATCTACCGTCAAATACGTAAAAGACTAAACTTTAACCCACTCACATTCAACGCATCCCTCAAAGAATGTAACTGGCATCCACTAAAGTACCTTAGTCTTGATGACGCAATTGAATTTTTTAATACTACCTTCCTGAGCATTCTTAATTACCATGCCCCCATAAGACTTTCCAGAACAAAAGCACAACCCTCCCCATGGCTACAGAAAACCACTAAGGCAGAAATTAAAAACAGGGATAAAGCCTGGGAGCACTAGCACAAAACCAAAACCCCCTCAACTAGACAGAAATTCCTAAAACTACGCAACAGAGTTAAAAAGCTAACAAAACAGGACAAATTCCAATACTACCAGTCTGCCCTAGACTCCTCCCAGCACAGCCCCAAACAATTCTGGTCCTCCATAAACTCCATCCTCCACCCAGGTAAAGTCAGTACCCCTCCTCCTAACATCCCTCACTCCTCCAAAAATATTGCTACCTCATTCAACACACACTTCACATAAACCATACTATCACTAGCTAAACAACACAACCCCCTCCCCTCCAAGCCACACCTTCAACTAGTAATCTCCCCACTGCCTTCTCTTTTTCTCCTGTACCTACCTCCAACATAAAAAAAAACTCTTAACTAAACTTAAACCCACCAAATTAGCAGCAGACAACCTCCCAAGTGAATACCTACAAATCGCAGCTGATGCTCTGGCCTACCCAGTATCCATCTTGATTAACCGATCTCTGTCAGAAAGTTACATTCCCACACTGTGGAAAGTATCACATATAATTCCCCTGCACAAAGGCGGCCGCTCCACAGAACTAACCAATTACTGCCCCATAGCTATTCTCTCTGTACTCCCCAAAATACTAGAGAGATGCATACATTCTCAGGTGTCAGACTACCTCCTTACTAACAACCTCCTTTCCAATACTCAGGATGGCTTCCAACCAAACCATAGCACCACCACTGCCTTATTCTCCTTTACTAACACTATCCTTCAGCATAAAAACAATGGCTATCTCTCCTCTGCTACTTTCCTAGACCTATCTAAAGCATTTGACATGCTCCCACACAAACAACTCATCTCTTTCCTCAATAACCTATCCTTCTCTCAATCAGTCACCAACTGGTTTCAGAGTTACCTGTCTGACCGCCAACAATCCGTTGTATGGCAGAATTACATATCTCCCCAACTACCTGTCTCCATAGGGGTTCCCCAAGGATCCATCCTTGTAACCCTACTCTTCTCTGTTTTCACCAATAATCTAGCCTTTGCCACCAAACATGGCACACTCATACAATACGCAGATGACTCAACCATCATCTGCTCAGCCCAGTCCCTACCCAAACTGCAAAAAGTCAGACAGGAAGCCTTTTCCTCTGTTGAAACTTGGTTATCCGATGCCCAGTTAATACTCAACCCAAACAAAACTAAACTACTCATCTTCCAACCCACCAAACATACTCTAAACAACTCTCACTTTAACATCACAGCAAAAGACAACACCACTATATACCCAACTGAACACACCAAATTGCTAGAAGTGGAAATAGACAATAAACTAAAATTTGACATTCACATATCCATGACCGTAAAAAAGTCCACAAAAAACTAGGATCATTATACAGAAATAAGCAACTTCTCACCAAAGCAGCAAAGATTTCAATAGCAAATTCCCACCTTATCTCCACCCAACTTTATGCCTCTCCAATATATACCAACCTAAGGCAATGCGATCTAAGCAAGCAAGAGACCTGCTACAACAAAATCGCCAAATTCGCCACATGGGCATCCTACCATAGTCACCACTGTCTCTCCCTTGCTGAACTGGGCTGGCTTGAACTCCCTCACCTCCTTCATTGGTATCAACTATCACTCGCCCACAAACTAGTAAACCATCCACTAAATGTCCTATCCCTCCAGAATCTACTCCAACCCTATCGCACCACCAGACCACTAAGATCCAGCAATAAAAATCACTTGCAGATCACTAAAGCCAATAACTCTGCTGGTGAAGCACTATTCTCTTGCGCCATAGCCAAATTATGGAACTCCCTCCCACCTACACCTACCTCTGTACCATCATGCACCCACTTCAAAACTTTACTAAAAGCGCACCTAAAAACATGCTGGCTATGCCCTTGCAACTCCCACTCTAATATCACCCACCCCATCCAACCACTACCTTTCTTTCCACCCACTAACTACCTTGATTATAACAAGCTCAGATGCCCATAAGCCTAGTACTTATTATACAGCAGGAACTTGTTATTGTAACATTTGTTAATGTCTGTTATGTAGTTTGCGGATAAAGATTCTAGCTGTCTACTGATGTACTATGTTCTTCATCTGTAAATATGTTTGAATTAACTGCTATGTCAAATTGTTAATCGCTATGTAATCCAATGTAACTACTGTCTGTTTATTTTAACTGTGGAGCTTTTCTCCCGGGCCTCTGCTGAAAATGGACTCCCGGTAAACAAATGTAAATAAATAAATATTAAACTCACAACAAACTTACCACACTGACCCCTGCATATTACACACATGCAACAATATAGATTTGGACAGCTCTGGCAATCTGTGCTCCAGTGATATTACTCCTCAAACTTACATGTTACTCCATTTCTTCATGGGATTGTGGGAGGGGGGGTGCACACCTGAGGACTTTAAACATTTGCAATGTCTGTACTCGTACTTTGGTTACTCTGTTGGCTTCCATTTCATATTGTATTGTAACCTATCATGCAGAAAGGAGGCATATCAGTAGAGTGCACATGTTAGATTTTAATGGCATAAATTTCACTTTCACACTTCTTATCCTTCAGAACTAAAATGCATCTGCCACACCTGCTGTAGTATGTGTGTGTAGGTGTGGAGGTGGGGCTGTTCACCATTGCCATCATTTGTGGGCCTTAGCCCGGCCTTTCTTTATGGTCATGTACACCTGTCCTGCTGGGTGAGGTTGGTGGTGGTTATGTGACCCCCACTGACATCCATGTGTGTGACCTATTGATGTCCAGAGTTATTTGGGCCATCACATGTACTGCAGTGGGAGTTGTCACCTTGTCTAGTACTGCCTAGTATGTTGACACCAATATTTGTTATGGATTTCCTGCTGTTCCATATAGTTGTCAGCTGTCTGCTGCTATCTCATTCAGCCACCCAATTCCCTTGCATGCTTGCATCCATACCATACATACAACTATCAGATCATACTACTCCATTCAGTAATTGATAGGAAGGGTGACTTACCTTGTTGCTGAGCCAGTGTTGAGGACGGTGCTGGAGGGCTGACTATGTCGGATGCACCAAGTATGTCAGATGCACCTAGCACACTCCCTATACATGGTAAAGCACAGGTAGTGTCATGTTTGGCATCCCTTTTCCTATATGTGCGAGTCAGAGAGAGGCATCAGTCCCTGGGTCCCTACAGTGTCAGTGTGTGTGCTATGCATTGCCTCTTTGTCAAAGCCTGGGCATACTGGGCACACCTTCTTCTGCCTACAGGGGCAGGCTCAGGAAATTCCTTCTCTGAGTCCCTCTTTGCCTGTTCTGAACTTGGCAGTGGTGGGGGGCTGTGTGGCCCTGCCCCATGCTGTTCCTGCTGCAGCTGTTTCCACAGGATTATATTGTGTAGCATGGCACATACTATGAACATCTGTGTACAGGTAGCTGAAGAGTACTGCAAGGCTCCACCGGATATGTCAAGGCAGCGGAACTGTGACTTGAGCATCCCAAACACATGCTCTACAATGATCCTGGTTTGTGCGTGTGCCTCATTATGGTGTTCTTGTTCAGGTGTGTGTGCATTTCTGGTGGGTGTCATCATCCATGGCTCCAGTGCATAGCCAGCATCCTCCACTAGATGACCATATGGGATGTCCCCACTGACAAACCCCTGATACAGCTGTGAGCAATGCCAGATGTGGGTATCGTGATAGCTTCCAGGGTTGCCAGCACACAAGTTCATGATAATGCCTTGGACATCACACATGACCTGGCAGTTTATGGAGGGGAAACCCTTGTGGTTTATGTAGACCCTACCCCACTCACCAGGTGGTGTTTTGATGTGTATGTGTGTGCAGTCTATAGAACCAACTACCTCAGGGTATTCTGCTATACAATGGAAAAGACGCATACTTCTGGTCAATGCCTCACGGCTGCTGGGGAAATATATGTGCTCACTTACATGTGCTGACATGGCATCCAGGAATTGGTGGAGTACCCTGGATGCTAATGCCTGTGAGACCCCCATGATATCCCCAGTTGGTCTTTGGAAGGTACCTGTGGCTAGTATTCTTAACCTTACACATACCGTGGTATTCAGTGGAATGGGTTCCCCTCTGTTAGTTCTGTGTGTGAGACGTGGCTGGCACAGCTCAATGATTTGCTGTGGAATGTCCCTGTCCACCCTATAGCACTCCACTATCCCCGGCTCATGTAGGCCCTGGTAGGTTACCTTGAGTCTGTGCACTCTTCTCCTCCTCCTCACTGTAGGTCAGTTGTCAGCATTCTCCTCCTCACTACCCTCAGTCTCTAGCACATATTGATGGATTAAAGCAGCAGCAGCCTCTAACATTTTTAGTTAGTTTTGCCAGTTAAAAATCCTGTGTCTGTGTATACCGGTGGTGTAGAGTTTGTGGGAAAAAACAGTCTGAAAGGTGTTTGCATAGTTTATAGTAGTGTGCTAGGTTGCTGCATGTGTAATTGTCTGATTCTGATACATTCCACCTACCAACTATGCTAGTTCTCCTTGATTGCCTTCCTACTGCTGTTTCCCCTTCACAGTTCCTCCCTATTTAAGTCCTGAGGTGTGCCTTGAATACACAGTGCTGAAATGTAAACAGTGCTGCCATTTTCTCTTTTTTTTTCTGTTTATGTTTAAAACCTGGTGCGTGGCATGCACGCCCATTTAGGCTATGTACACAGTGCTCAGGCACATCTGACACACCCCCTTCCTTAGCTGTGCTTAGCTTAGGGCAAACACGGGGTACAGAGCTCCAATGAGCATGACATCCCTCCTTATGAAGTCATCCAGCTCTTAGACTTGTACTGTTGTATTGCTGTACCTACACGGTTAGGTATAAGCTGACACTTTGAAGAAATATGTGATTCAGTAGAACTCACCTCATTTGCATACCCCAGTATGTAGGTCGTTAGTTACTACACTAAAACAGACCCTTTCCCCTTGGCAACCAGTATTCCCTGGTATTGTTTACATTCTGCATGCCATAGACTATAATGGCAAAATGCAGATTTAACTTAAAATTGCGTTTTCCCATTTTTTTTTTTTCGGCATGATCTCATTTGCCCGCCGATGCCCTATGCTTAAATGGCTGAGATCAGCCAAAAAAAGTTTAATTTTCATAATTATTAATCACTTTTTAATGCCAATGGTCTTATCTTTGGCCATTGGCATGTCTAATATACATACTACATGCTTTTTATCAAGCTGTCATGCCTATGTTTTTTCAGTTGCAGAAATGTACTCAGTTATTTTCTGAATACATTTCTGCACTGACACTGTTCTAGCACAGAGATCTGGCAGCTTGTTGAATCACTAAATCACCTCATTGGCAAGGTTTTCACCAGCAAATGAGGTGATTTGCATATTTGCCATTTTTCCTTGCTAGAACAGTGTAGGGCTGCTCGTGCACATGAAAACGGCACTGTCCTGAAGCACTTGGCAGCCATTTTCCAAGCAGGAGCTCTTATACTGTTCCTGCATGGATAAAACAGCTTCCTGAATCCCGAGGAATGATTTTAATAACAAAATTGAGCACTTTTGTCTCTCTACAGAGACTTCATGAGACGTGCAGTCCATCACAATGTCATTCATGATGTACTCTTGGAAATTTCTTAAATTATGCAAATCACTGTTTCATGTTGATCATCACAAAGGAGGTCATAGCTGCACAGGTGTTTTTGTGATGATTTGATGCTGCAAGATTTATCGATTTAATGAAGGGGGAAAAGTGATAAGGGTTATTAGCTACATACTATTGTTGAGGGTTCTGTTTGGTAAGTGGTATCACAATTTCATTTTCCAGACGTTATGATACATATTCTGTGAAAGCAGGGTGGGAGGATGGCATAATGGTTAAGGTGTTTACCTTACAGACACAAGGTGCAGGATTTGATTTTCACATGGGGCAATTGGCTAGGCTTGAAATGGCCCACAAGGGTAGTTAGCCTAGTATGAATCTATGAACCTATGAACAATAGATTAAACATGTTGCAGAAGAGAGGATAACATTACAGGCCAGGATAAACTTTAGATAAATGCTGTCTACCCCTGGCTTTCCACAGTTATTACATTAGCTTGTAGATGATTTGGGTCAGTCAGAGATATTGGAACACAAAGTTTACTAGACTGGAATCCAAATAGCTTAAATGGTGAAGATTTGAAAATAGATGGCTTAAAAGGCAAGATGTGATAATGAAACAAAGCACCAACAGCACTGGATAAGTGAATGGTAACACCAGCTTTCGTTTTTATGTCAACCAATCTGAGCTTTCCTTCCTAAGTTTGCTTACATTTACAAAAGGCTGATTTTGTTAAGTCAGAGTGTTTTTGCAGTTGTTTTAGAGAAAACTAAATGAATACTTCTCCAGTATGCCTGATTGTTTGAAGGTATAAAATGTTCCATTCTTTCCATTCACTATCCTTCTAACTTAAGGGATCTCCAAATGGAAACAGAGGGCCACCTCCTCCTACGATGTCTGTGGAAGCATCTTTTGGGCATGGATAGAATGATTTCATGATG
Organism: Protopterus annectens; assembly: GCF_019279795.1. Lineage (NCBI taxonomy): Eukaryota > Metazoa > Chordata > Ceratodontiformes > Protopteridae > Protopterus > Protopterus annectens. The sequence goes on along the minus strand of NC_056735.1, from coordinate 612,984,551 downwards.
CATTCTAGTGCAGAACTAGGATAACTTTTTCTAAAGTATTGGCTTAGTCCTTTGTATCAAGTCACTAGCTGCCCTGTATTTTTCCTTATTTGTACTTAATTCAAAAAAAGTTTATTCCATCCTGCAGATCGGTTCTGCCGTAGTGGCCTTTTTCTTTCTCTTTTATGTAGCTGTTCCATTCTACCACATAACTGCAGATGTTTGAATTTTGTTTTTCTTTAATATGTCTGCTTTTTCATTAGACTTTAGCAAGACTGACAACCAGCTCCAATGCTGCACAGCAAACATTATGTAGTTACTATTTCACTGATTTGCTATATCGTTTGGTTCAATAAGCCATTCTTTTGTGGAAGAGTAGAGCATCTGACTGCACCACTGTTGACCTGATGCTAAAGTTTATCTCAGATGTCAGAAGGTCGTCTTGGATAGGAAGAAATGGTGAGACTTCTGTCTGCTCTCTCATAGGATGATAGCTCCATAACAAAAAAAAAGTCTGGCCAGCCATACCTTAAAAACCACGATGTCTTATACATTAGCAAGTGTGGCTGGATGCATGGTAAGTAATTAGGATCATCAGGAAAAATGGTTAAAGATCCATATATTTTATGAGATTACATGGAAAAGACAGGAATGGGAAATAAGAGAAGGAAGTTACTACTTTCCATTATCAGCAACATAAAGATTGAAGAAATAAAAATCAGGTAGCATGTGGTCTGAGGGTGGGCAGTATTTATTCACCTGGGACTGTTTGAGAAATATATATGCTATTCTTTAAGTGGGTAAACAGAATACATAATTAATAAATGACAGAGAAGTTAAAGTATTTGTAATACAGCATTTCTTTCTATTTACTGCCAAGAGGAGCAATGAACCAGTAGGAAATATGATGTGATATCACTGCTAAAGGTGTACTTGTCTAATCTGGTCTTTGTTGAAAAAGCCTCTTGCACATACACTTTAACATAATTTCTCATTGTTTTGTAAATGCAAGGCATAATCGTGTCCATATGATCAGTTGTCAGTTAATCTCATGGAACCCCAATGTTATTATTTCTACACCTTGGCCATTCCTACCGTATGTTAGGGAAAACACCATTGTAAAGTTATTTGATTGCAGACATCTTAATTTAAGTCAACTAAAATGCTACAGAGGTTAAGAAATGCAATGAAGTCATACTCAAAAGAATGAAATATAAAACATATTATTCTGACTTAAATATTAGCATCATGAAAGAAATTACTGAAATAGGCACTATGTTCCATTTCTAGATTTATTTGGTGATGCCTGTACTCAACAGGACTTGTTTTTTTTATTTTCCACTGTTTACTATCTGTTTGCAACATAACAGAAGTATAGCTCTGAATAGTCACCTTACATCTGTGTGTGTTCCTTCCCAGTCTGATTTGTTATTTATTGTGATTTATCTGTTAACATGCAAAACATTTTAGGCTAACCAGTTGGGAATTGTATTAATGCCATCTTTAAAATAAACAAATGAAAAATAACCGGTGTGTAAATAAACAAATTGCTTACAGCTTCATTGTGGGGCAAACAGCCTAGGTGTTTAGATTTAATTTTATGCATACTTCTTTTATCCAAAGTGATGCTCACTGTGATTATTTGAAACACAGACATAACTCCTACAAGACATGACATCTTCTTCTAGTATAACATTTACAGTACCTAGTTCTTACTGTTTAGCAATTCCATAACAGTAATAGAATACCCACTCAGTCTGGTGGTTATAAGGGTTATTAATTTTCATTTGTATGAGAGACTTCACCATCCTGTTGTGTCATTTTTATATAAAAGTTACTCTTTATAAAAAAAAAATGACTATAAAGAGGGCTACCAAGATGGTAGCTTGGCACTGTTAGGCCTTTAAAGAACCACCTTACCTGAGTAAAGAATCTTCAATAAAAGTTGCTTTTTTTCTTTTCTTTTGTAATCTCATCAGAAATAAATTGGTATACATATACATATATACATATACATGTGATTGATATTGACAGATTCTAAGCCTAATTTGAAGCAAGTGCATATCCCGAGCTTTATAATGATGCAGATCTAGAGCCTATATCACGTCTTACATTAAGGCTCTGACGCTTATATTTATTTTAATGTAAAAAGCATGGTAACAAAGAGCTGCTCAAGCCCCAGCTGCTCAAATTGCACTTCCTTACAGCTAGGAACTCAAAAAACTGCTTGCTTGTATGGCAAAGCACCCTTGCCCGAAATCAAATACTGTGTTAGAGACAAATATATAAGCTTTGTGAAGGGAGTGCAGCTGCTTTACTTCACCCCAATACAGTGTTCAAGTCCATGCAAAGATAGTGCCCTGACCATGGTATGGGAATGTGGGTTGGTTTAGCTAGCAATTTGGAGTGACTGGCCTTAGGTTTAGGGAGTGGGTTAAATTTAGAGAGTGAGAAGGGAGTATAGGGTTAGGAAATGAGAGGGGAGGTTTAGGTTTAGGAAGTGGGAAGGAAATTGAGGTTCAACAAATGTTAAGGGAATATTAGGTTTAAGGATTGGGACTGGGTGTGAAGTTTAGGGACCTATTGTGGAGTTTTAGGTTTATGGTGCATGGAAGAGGGTTTAGGTTTATGGACTTACTATGCTTAGAACTGGTGGGAGTTGTAGGTTAAGGGTTTAGTTTCTGGTAAGGCTATGTAACATCGTATGTTGTTAGACTGGCATAGGATGGAGGTGTGTTCTACTGGGAATTACAGTATTTGTTTTTTTTTTCAAGCTAGTGGCAACAAGCAGGTGTATTGTGAGCTAGTAGCACATGAGCACCTGTAATAAACCCAAACAGCATTTATCTCCAAACCTGGAAAAACTTTATAGTTCTATTAAAAAATGGTATCAGTGATAAATAAAGGAACCAGTCCAGAACAATTTTTATAGCTAAACTAAGTTCAACTCTTCACTTAAAAAAAACTAACATCCTATATCACTGATGTATCTACATATTCATATTTATTGTAAGTTATTGGCTAAAATATGTTTTCTTGCTACTAAGCTAATAATTTCAATGTTCTAGTCATGATTTATACAGTCATGACAGGATGAGTATTAAGTCAGGACAGGAGTTAAAATACAGTCTATATCATAACATGAGTTGGGATAGTCACCAGGTGGTGTTTGCTTTGGATGAAAATATATTCCACCAAGTTCAAGTTCCCCTTGTTCTTAAGTCTTAAAGAAATTTGCCCTCCCAGATTGTAAAACTCAAGGTATTAAGGTTATATATGATTGGGCCTATATTTCTTTATCAATAAGTGAGATATGTTCTTCTATAAAGATTTTTACAGGTACTGCACTAGGCAGGAAAGCCCTATGTTATCCTATCTTTTTATATTATCCCTAGAGCCCTTGTTATTTTTGTTTGTTTTTAGAATCCTTCAGTACTCTAAATTATAACAAATTAAAAATCACTTAATTTGCAGATGCTGTCCATTTTTCCTTGTAAAATATGGCTAAGTCACTGTAATTGAATCTTCGGGTAATTTCTTGAATTACAAGTTAATCATTGACAAATTAACCCTTTTTTTCTCTGATTGCCCTGAACAAAATATTTAACTATTTTCTTATATCTACTACTAATGTTTCATTACATGAGCTTATATATTTGGGAGTTGTTTGTAATTTTATTTATACAAATTCCAATCACACCGCAAAAAAAAAATCAGAGTGAGCTTTGATAACTAGCACAATCTCAAATTGCATTTGCTAGCTACATCATCCGTTAAAATGAATGCTTTCACTAGGTAATTTTATTTTTGTAATAATTCCATTTTATGTATTTTTAATTTATTTTTAAGTCTTTTTAACAAAATAATCTTCAGGCTCTTTTGGAATATTAGTAAACACTGTTACCTTTCTGGACATTTTCAAGACTAGTGGAACTATTTGGTATCTCTAGACATTTTACTCTAGGATCTAACAACATCTCCTGTATTCTTTCAGTTGGATCACCTATTTAGAGACTTAGTATATCTTTAAAATTGTTTCATTTTATAGGTAAAACCTCATGCATCTTTCATAAATTTCCATCATTTCTCAAATCATCAATATTAGGCTTCCACTACATATTGGTAAATTAGGATTATTTATTTAATTATTATTTTTTTGTTTTTGCAGCATCTACTTTGGACAATCTCAGCATGACAATTAATAACAAATCCTTCCAGTTCTACATTTCCTAGTGATAAAAGATTCCTATACTTTTTAATGGGAGATAATACCTACTGTGATTGCTACCGCCATTTTAGGTAAACCCTTGCCAAGTGGATTTGTGCTCCTACTTTATCTAGACAATCACCTTAACTTCATTTTCACTGTATGGATCAATATTTTATGCTAGTTAACAAACAAAATTAATTACAACTATGGTACAAAAATTAAGTGTCTTCAAGTTTCACTTCAGTAAGGTAAACATAAACCAAAATCAAGATTTTTTAAGCTTTTCATGAATAATGAATCCTTTTTAGAAGTTAATTGTTCTGCACACATTTTCTCATTTAGTCCAGGTTTAAATGCCATCAAATAAATCTAAAGATAATGCTCAGTGTTTGCCACCTAGTTACTCCTGGTGGCAATTCTGTTTCATTATCCTTGCTTTCCAACTTTGGTAAAAAGCTTGTGAAGGTAAACAATACATTGAAGGATTATTTGGTTATCCTAACAAACTTATTTCCCAATGGTCTTTCATATGATCTCTAATATCACAGCCTGCACAATATAATAGAAAGCAAACTGTCATCACTTAAAGTGAGCACTCTGAATGACCCTGCCAGCATATAACTAAGTATATAAGAGCAGTGGACTTGTTATAGTAGATGCAACCTTCTTGAATGTTTCCTTATAGAGAGCATTTGTTTTACGTTTAAGATGAATGAGTTGGATTAAGTACAGAACTGTTAGACTTTCAGTTATGATTATTATCTCTTGGAGAAGCAAACCTACAATGTGCCTTATATTAGAATGAGTCATTTGCTTTCCATTATTTTTCCTCTGTATGTCAAATGGCTTGTTTGCATTTAAGATAGTCATATGTTAGATTCTGCAAAAAGATGACATTAATGTCACTATGTTTATTTGTACATCCCCTTTCTTTATAAGCAGAACCAAACACCAGAAGTCAAAGAATTTGCATAGCATTCAAGCTGAAATTATGGAAAAGCTATACCCTGATCTCACATATAGAACTACATATTTTTACTCTACTGCAGCAAGTAAAATTTGCTATCAGTCTGACACAATATATAATTAGGTCTGCACTGATTAAATACATTGTCAATGATAAAACAAACAACAATGTGGTCTTGCAATGGCAGGGGCAGAGTTACTAGTATTATTCATCAAGAATTCAGAGTGACATGCGCATGGCAACTTAAGTACTAAGCCTATTTGGAAACTGTGGTTGAAGAGATAGTCTATTGAGACTGATAGTTCATGTTTCATGCTACTAAGCAGGCATATTGGGATATTATCAGGACTCATCAATGTAGTATTCTTGGCCTTGGAAGGGGCCTTGAAGACCTGCCCTCTAGTGATGGTTGTGTTGTGATGGATTTCAGAATTTCCAGAGGAATATCCGGGGGGGGGGGTTGTGGGGGTACAGTCTGAGCTAAATTTGTAAGTCAGGAGATTAGCTATATCATTTGGTTCCATATAGTTGGTACCATTTACAATTAATTCAGTACATTGCTGCATTTTGCTTTTAAAGTTTCAAACATAGCTGAAGAAAGCCTTGCTGTTGTCCTTGACCTGGGCATGTATTTTTACTTCAGATTTAGCTGTTGTGGATTTTATTGAGTTGCTTGTTTAGGTTGATGAGGGAACTTTTACCTCGCTGGGTATCATCCTTCTTAGTTTTTTGCCATGAGTTTCTTCCTTCTGTTGTATATCTTATTAATGTGGAATTCCACCGAGACAGATTGTGTTTTTTTTTTTTGCTCTGGCCCTGTGCTTATTTCCGGAAGGTACAACAATTTCTAAGCAGCTGTTGATATGGTTATGTAGGGGGTTCTGTGAACATGTATGCATAAACAACAGTGTTCTCAGGGCTGGTGACCTTGAAATTTATTAAGCGTATCACTTAGTGGTGGGATGTTTGCCTTGGAGTAATACTTATAAGTTCTAGTGTTTCCAGGTGTCCCTTGTTAAACATTTTCCTCAAAGGAGACAGTTTATGGTCTGGCCTAACTAGTGAAAACTTAAGTCTGTGTGGAGCGAGCTTTGCAGAATTCTGCCATGTTTCTGAAGATTGGGTCAATGATATTTGAGACTTTAGTAGGTGTAGGAACTAGTGCATCCAGAGCATTGGCATTTACAAAGTCCAGGAATTTCTGGGCCTTTATGTTGGGGGTTGTGTATGCTTCCCAATTTTTATTGGGGTAGTTGATGTCAGCCATGAATGGGGTGTTAGTTTAGGCAGGTAGTGTACTGAGTGCCTTTAAGTAAATATTATGGTTTTCTTCAGTCATTGAGAGGGACCTGTAGCTTGCAGGAATATGGTATGGAGCTTAATTATAGTGATTTGGACATGGAAAAGCTCAAGTCTGTCATGCTGATGGACCGGCCTTGAGGTGTGTTTGTATTTAAAATATATAGGTACACTGTCACATTTTGCCCCTTCCTGTGCAGTAGCTGGTTTACATGTGTGGAAAAAATTAATCATGCACTGCCAGGGTGCTCTCCATGGCTTAAAATCCATGTCTGTATGGCTGAACTGACATTTACACTGTCCAAGATGAGGAGAGCCTGCAGGAAGCTTCTTCTTCAGACTCTTCCCATTCAGCATTAATACTGTCAGAGTTTTCTGGTGTTGTACAGCTATGTCAGAAGGTTTATATGGTTGGCAATGCCTAAAAAAGGACAGTATGGGGATGGAAAAGGTGTTAGTTAATAATCAAAATCCCAGAGAGGGGGACAGGTGCAGACCATCCCTAGAAAAGAAGTGTGGTCTTTTGGCCTTGTCCTTTCAGGCTGACAACATTGTAGCCCCTTCAACTGACACAATACTTTAAACCAATTATAGAAATCAATTATTTTCTGTTCGTATTATGGCATCATCTTAGGAAAAGGTAGAATGTTGCTTAGTACTAGGTTCATGCCCTCCTAGGATGCATACTCTGAGAGCTCGGTTTGATTTCTCTTCATATAGCGAGGTACATCTCAGATTGTTAACACCCATGTGGACTATGACTAAATCATACTTGTACTTGGGATTAGCTGACCTAAGTGTATTAGTGATATGATAGATCCTTGGCCCTGTTAGGTAGCTGACTATGATTTTCTCTCTTTGCTTAGCCTGGTGAGTGGAATGTCTCTGTATCTCCCTGTGGAGTCTCCTATGACCAGAGTACTGGGTTGTATAGTGATCTTCCTTATGGGATTATAGGTTGAGGCACCATGGGTTGTAGCAATATGTGACTTGTTGTGTGTTATTTTTGTGGAGTGCTTTTGAGGTTGCTAAGGACTTTTTTTGTGCTTGCAGTATCTAGGAAGACTTTGTAGCTTGGGGAGATTACATTTAAATGCTTCCACATATGTGAATCTGTGACTGCTCTGTACTATGTCGGGTGGCTGTCATGCATCTTGACAACCTCTTTGGTAGTATATCGCTTGTAGGCAAGACCCTTGCCTACAACGACATTATGTAACTACATCTCTCACGTACCTCATTTGTATGTTATGTGGTTGTCAGTGTACATGAGGCAATTGCTGCATTATTTGGATCCTAGTTGATATCCTGCATTTATAGCAAAAGGAAGGTTCACAGCTGACTAGCTTGATTGCTGTAAGAGTATAGATTACTAACAATATGGCCTAAAACTGCCTAGAGTCAAGCTTGAGGGGTGGATGCTTCTCAGCTCTCAAACCTGCCACTCAGTCTCCAAGCTAGCTGCTCAGTTTAGAGCTAGGGATTTAGTAATGTACATAATTGTATAGGAACATTTTAAATTCCACATGTCTGCATCCATATGCCCCATGGCTAACCACCACTGTTCTAGGACCAGTGCAGCGCAAATGCAATGACTTTGTACAGGCAGAAACAAAGTGCAAACAAGTGAATCACAGAATGAGCAGTTGCCATAATAGTTAAGGTCTTCACCTTCCATGCACAAGGTTCAGTCCTGACCTCTGTTCAGTGCCTGTTTGAATTTTGCATGTTCACCATGTGTCTCTGTGGAGTTTCTCACACCTCCAAAAAACATAGTGAGTGCTTCCATCTCAAACTCACCAATGAATGGAGCTGTGGGCAGCAGCACAGACTCTATATGGTGCCCTGTAGGGGGAAGAGTTGTATAGACCAACCGCTTTGGTCTACTGTGCTGTGCAGTATCCTCAAGATGGAAGCACACAGATCACAGGTTGTGTGCCATGGCAGGGCTAACCACTCAATGGTGTAAAATATGGCTCTAGGTGAGTATTTGCCAGTGATAAGTGGGTTGAGGACCTGACCTATGCTTGGGTCCCATGCTAATGGCTGGAGGGGTGTATGTGCCCCTATTATCCAGTGTGTGTCCACTATAAAGCCCAGCAGCCCTGGGTCAATAAGCTACTGGCCAGTCGGTGTTCAGTTGTGCAGCCTGGGTTACTTGAGATAGCTCTGTTGAGCAAAAATTGAAGTAAAACTAATCAGCCTGCCAACCTGAACTAAGAATTGCAAAACTGACAGGATGGTGCTTGGAAATGGATGACATGATGGTACAGAGGAGGCTGGATATCCTATGCATCCAAGAGACAAGATAGAAGGGTAATGAAACAAAGTCATTTGTCTTGGGATACAGAGTATACTGCTGAGGAGAAGCACAGCCTAGAAAATCAGAAGGCAATGAGGGATGTCGTCAGAATTAGTGACAGACTCATGGCAATCGGACTCCAGTCGAATAGGACAGTATTCATAATCTCAAACTATGCCCCACAGCAGGGCTGTGTTAGTGAAGAGAAGATTATATTCTGACAATAGTTGTAAGACATACTAGATACAACAGGATATGAAGACTGCCTGGGTCCACGTGTGGAGGAAAAGGAATAAAGGAGAGGCCATTCTAGACTTCTGTCTGGCAAAGTCAACACATGGTTCAGAAACAGAGATGATCACAAGATCGCATACAAGAGTGGCTAACATGCAACTCAGGCAGACTTCCTCATAGTAAGGAAAGGGCAGCGGAGTAGAATCAGTGATTACAAATTCATCCCCAAACAAACAGTCAGCCCACAACATAAAGCAATGGTTGCCAAAGTCAGCTGCATGCAGTGGTCAGAGAAGGCCCTAAGGTCTACAGAGACCAGGCTGAAGACCTGGAAGTTGACTGGAGAGAAAGTACAGCAGTGCAAGGAATTATTCTGGGCTCTAGCACCCCAAGAAGAGGAGGAAATAGGTGGAGTTTAAGAAGAATGGCAGTGCCTCAAAACAGCATGTGTGAGGACTACAGAACAGATATGCAGCTGAGCCAGGTATGGAAATAAGGTACATAAGGAAGGCTGGTAGTGGAATGCAGAAGTCCAGGAAGTCATTAAAAGAAAGCAGGAGTGCAGCAAAAAGTGGGAGATAGAAAAGATGGACCAGGCTAGGAAGATATATTGATATAAACCACATCCCAACAAACCAGTGACACCTTCTTCTTTAGATAAAAGTCTGTTTATTCCACAGCGAAGTAAAAGTTAGTAGGTTACCATAAAATTTCCTAGTGCCTCAGCCGTAACAGCCTTTATAGAGTAAAATGCAAACTTACAGCATACCTATTTATAACACTATCAATTTCAATTAACTAATTATACCATTTAAGGCAGATTAAATTTTTTTTTTAAAGCTAAAACAGGATTCAAATGAAACTCTGCCAATGACATTCTTTATTTAGCCTGTAAGGCTGCATAGTATTGTATTTAATAATGAAAATTGATTTATTTTTTTCTTAATGAATGTTTAAGTAAATCATCACTTGCGAAATGTAAGGAAATATAAAAAATATAATAATAAACAGACTTTTATCTAAAGAAGAAGGTGTCACTGGTTTGTTGGGACATGGTTTATATCATTATCTACAAGTGTGGTTATATCTAGGAAGATATATTGGTTTTCTAACAAGGAGGCTAAGAAAGGATTTCCAATAACAAAGAACAGGGCACCACAGGCACTCTACTAGTTGCTGGAAAGTGACTCAGTGGGTGGCACAAAGAAACTATATCAGGTTACAAGGCAAAGACAGAAATATAAAGAAGATAGACAGGCAGCCTTCATAAGGGATACCAGTACAACCTACTCACCAGTACACAAGATATCAAAGGCAAACAGAAGGAGAAAACCCCACAGAAGCTGTACTGCTCCAGACACACCCTACAATGAGAGGAGAAGAAGAGGAACTCACCACAGAAGAACAGCATTAAGGAAAATGAAGTCAGGGGAAAGCAGCAGGCTCAGATGAGGTCACAGCAGATATGATAAAGATGCTGATGAGATGGGGAGAAATGGCTCCTGAGGGTACTCACAGCAGTATGGAGAGAAAGTCATATCCCAGATGACTGTAGAATAAGCATGCCCATGCCAGTGTACTACAATAAGGGGACATCTACAGATGTGGGGAGTACAGAGGTATCAAACTCCTGTCACACTGCATGAAAGCTCTTGGTGCTCCTAGACTTGGAGGAAATATATGAGAAGGTCCCAAGAAAGCTGATCTGGGCAATCCTGCAGTACTTCAAAGCCCCAGAAACATTGGTAAAGTTAATGCAGGCTATGTACAAGGACCCAATGACTCAAGTAAGAACAGTGTTCAGTCTCACAGAGAGGTGCCCAGTGGGAGTGGGTGTACACCAGGGTTCAGCTCTGAGCCCACTGCTGCTCATACTGGTGATGGATTACATTATAAAACAGTTCGGAGGGGACAGATGTATGCAGATGATATGGCATTACAGACAGACTTTGAGAAAGAACTTCAGCAAAGGATAGAGGAATGGAATGCAAAACTGAAGGCACATTGGATGAAAATGAAGTACAGATAAAGCAGTGGTATTGGTAGTAACTTGGGAATCAGAAAATGCTGAGGATTGAGATAGAAGGGAAGATAGTGGAACAGGTTAATAGCTTCAAGTATCTTGGAGGGGTGGTTGAGGAGAAGGGAAGTCTGAATGAAGAGATCAAAGACAGAATCAGAGGGCATGCAGACAACTGCCACAGAGTGTCAGGTATAGTGTATGACAGAAGAATGCCAAATAAGCTGAAAAGTAAGGTGTACAAAACAGTAGTATGTCCAGTACTATTTTATGGTACAGAAACCTGAGCAGTAAGGGCACAGCAGATGTGGAAGCTTGAGATGATGGAAATGAAGTGTCTGAGAGGGGTTGTAGGATGCTCACTGTAGGACAGACGAAGAAATGAAGGCATAAGAACAGAAGCCAAAGTAGCTCCAGTTGCAGAAACAATCAAAGAGAACAGATTACAGTGGTTCTACCACATGTGCAGAAAAGCAGAGGACAATCTGGTGAAGAAGATTTGGGACAGAGAGGAAAAACGCAAGAGGAAATGAGGGTATCTAGCAAAGAGTTGGATGCATTGTGTGACAAAAGATCTGCAACAGTCAGGCATGAGTGTTGAAAAAGGCAGGACTGTGGCATTGAATCAAGAAAGATGGTGACAGTTAACATGACACCCTGACCCCATGTATAAAATGGGAAAAAAGGGGGTTGATGATGATGATGATGATGCAAAGTGTAAACAAACTGACTAGCCCTCCTGCCAATAGCAAGCAAGCACTTGGAGGCTTAAAAAAACAGTGTATCCCAGCCAAAAGTGACCTGGCCCCTCTTTATTACCACTAGGGAGCAGACCAAAGACTTCCTAATGTTAAAATCTTGTCAGTAGCTAGCCAGAGTGCAAAAGCAACAGAGTAAGGCTAGAAGCCAAATAAAAAGTGCAGGAAATGAAAGAAAACCCTCATGGCAAGAGTCCAGGACACTGATAATTTCAAACGAAGAACAAGGTCATAGTACTTAATACACAGATTAGTGATGAAGCACTAACAGATTTTCAAAGTGCAGGTCAGAACGTAGCAGTAAATATGCAGTGAATATGGATGCAGCACAACAAACACTTGCAATGTATCATCAATAACAGCTAAAACAGGTTTAACATGCAAATTCTTCTTCAAAAACAGCAGAGTTAAACAATAGAACTTATTTGAAATGCAGTATAAAACAGTCTTTTTAGGCAATTATCTAGGAGTGAATTGGCCTGGATGCACCAAAAAGCTTCTGGAAGAACTGGTATTGCTGCTAATCAAGTTGGAACATTGACATAATGAACCACTTTTTTTGTTGTTGTGTCTTTGGCTTTTCCCAGTTAGGATCACCACAGCGGAACTCCGGTCCGCTAATGATTGGCAGTAGATTTTTACATGCCGAGTTGCCAGCCCTGACACACAACCTTCAATGAAGGTACGCCCATTCACTCATGTCTCCACACAGAAGACGCTCTAGCTGAGAATCGAACAGGACGTCTTACTGTGAGGCGACAATGCTACCGCAGCACCAGCACCACAGCTACTACAAAGCACAAAATAAATAAATAAATAAAATAAAACAAAAACAAAAAAAAATGGCAATCTGGCCAACAGCAAGCAGGCATTTGAAGGTTTCAAAGAGTATATTCCAGCTCAGAAGTGACCTTGACTCTCTCTACTGCCGCACACCAAAGAAATCCTAGTGCAAACACTTTTGGTGACCACCCAGAATGCAGACACAGCAGATTAAGGCTAGAAGCTTAACAGAATGTGCAAGAAATTAAATAAAATAGGCATGGCAAGAGTCCAGGGCACTGATAATTTCAAACAAAGAACAAGGTCACAATGGTTAATACACAGATTAGTGATACAGAGCTAACAGATTTTCAGATATAGTACACTTCAGTACTCAGTAGTGAATAGACAGTAGCCTGTGTAATACCAAGAAAAGGCTCAAGGTTTTCATAATCATTAACATATCTTTCCTAGGAAATAGCAATGAGCTTTTAATATAAGTTCATCACCTTATCATAGTTATAGCCCCTGTTAATAAGTATTTGTGCTATGGCTTGTGCCTCTTTTAAATAATCATGGTGTGAATTACACAATTCTATAGCTTTTAATAATGTACTGTAAAGTTAGGAATTTAAATGATGTATAGGATGACACCTATAACCGCTTGAAGTAATCCCTTTGTGCTGTTGGTTTTCTACATATCTTTTTTTCCTGAATATGTTACTAAATGATGATTCCAAAGTTAAATATTTATAATTAAATGTATGCAAATCCACATTAAAATAAACTTCAGGCCAACTCTGTTGTTATTAATTTATTTAATAAATTGTATGTCTAATATTATGGAGATACTCCATGAATAATTACAGTACTGTAATAAGAAATTAGCCTTGGTGTCATTTTATCCATTCATTTGCAAAATCTGTGTTGACTGAAGGAGTTGACGTGGAGGTATGTATAAAATTTCTGCCTCACTCAGAAGGTCAGCCTAAAATATTCTGTTGAAGACGGCATACTTATATGATATTTTTAGCAAAATGCTCTCTCTCTCTCCAGCAATACAGGCTATGTCCCAACAATATGAGATTACATAACTACTTTGCCCACTCATTTGCATCCGGTTATACCTATCATTAATTTAAAATGGAAGTGCACTGAATTCATGCTTAATTTAAGTATTTCTGGGATAGCATGTGAACAGTTTTTTTAAACAATGACCCCTTTTATTTATATTTCTGTTATCTTCTAAACAGACTTAGAAAGACAATGGGCCTGTTTGTGGTTGCAAAGAGTTAATAAATAAGATATTTTTTTTCTATAATCTTTAGTTTTGTACAATAAAACAACATTTTCCAGTGAAGATCAATAGTAGCCAAAAACTGACCAAGTAGGTAATGCCAAAATAACCAAGAAACAAAAAAGAACTGTAGAGATGTAGAGATGCAAAGAGTTTTTGTAAGATGGTTATAAAAAATTGTATTGGGGTGATTACCTTATAAGTTATAAAATTTCTTTTATGAAGAAAGGGGAGAGCTTTGGAGTTAAAGCTGAGTAATATAATATAATTATGGTACAAGTTTAACCATAGAGGTGACCATAAGTTCCCATTCGGATCATATTCAGCAATCTTTATTACTCTGCTGCTGTTAATGATGCCAAAATATAATCTGAAATCTGGTAAATTAAATCCAGCCTTCATGTTTGGCTGCATTAAATTATGATAAGAAATCTTTACAGATTTAGGGGACCATATAAATTTGGCCAAGAATGACTGTAACCCTTTAAAGAATTTATTATATTCAATCACTTGAGAAGCCATGAATATATATAGAAATCTAGATAGTATGTTCATCTTAACAACTGTAACATTTGAAAAAAGGTAGTTTTAAATTGTCCCATCTATTACAATCCTGTATTATATTTTGCCAGATTTTAGGAATATTATTTTGATAAAACTCTCTCTTTTTTGACAGAATGAAATCTCAAGTTATTTGTGACTTGTTTTATTTTAATTGTGGTTGGACTGGGGTTTAGCAATAGTGACTTGGATGAATTTAAGAGGAATATTGTGGTTTGGTCTAGATTAAGTTTATAGTTAGATTAAGTCTGAGAAAGCTCTTCAATACCTTTAGTAGTTTTGAGATATCAGAACTTGGTAAGTGTGAAATACAGGTTTAGATCATCGGCAAATGCTGTTAAGGTTACTTTGGTATAAAGATTGTTGGGGGATTATGATAAGTAAGTTGCTTAATAAGTATTAAAAACAAGGGTTCCACATAGAGATTAAAAGATACAGGAATAATGGGGCAGCCTTTGTCTAGTCCCATTTTTTAATAATAATTCTGTTTGATATATTTTTTTTATTTATGTGTAGCACAGTATAGGCCTTAACATATAGAGTTTAATAAGTTGGATTAGCTAGGAGAAAAGCAAAATAGGGCAAAACAGATAAAAATGTATATTAAGTCTGTCAAAAGCTTTATATGTGTTTACAACTAGCACAAAAAAATGTTGTATTTCCTTTGTTGTTCGAAAGTCATTTTATTGCTTCCAGAGTAAGAGTATTATTGCTGAGATTTGTCTAAATGGAATAAACCAGACTGTTCTGGTGAAATAATATATGTTATTATAGATTTCAATCTATTAGCCAAAATAGATGCAAGAATTTTGACATCCAGGTTAAATTAAGAGATGGGTCTGTAGTTCTAAGGATCCTTAGGATTTGCATGATCTTTTAAAAATAAAGACTGCTTTCATGAGTTAAATTGGACGCCTGTAATGTTATTATTAATTATGTAATTAAAAGAAGTAGCAGCATTCTAGAGATTTTTTTGGGAAAGGTTTTATAAAATTCTGCTGTGAAGCCATCTGGACCTGGTGCCTTATAGGGGGTTTTAGAATCTTATTATCGTAATTATCTCCTGTTGAGATGGGATGTGACAAAATTGTTTGTTGCTTATGATCAAATTTTGGAAAGGTCAAGTTTTTGAAGAAAGTAGGTTTTATCTTGTTCTGAAACACAGGTATTTGTTCTCCATATATTTGTGAGTATAGATTTTCAAACAGTGTTAAGAATCTCTTGTATTAGAGCAATACTTCTTATCTAAGTAATTAATCTCAGGTATAATAGATGTCAATTTTTTAAGGGTAATTATTCTAGCCAGGAACCTAGATGGGATATGTGTGCCTTCTGCATATCTTACAAGGTTTGAAAGTTTATGGAATGACATGTTATTAACACTGGGTAGGTAAAAGATCCTTCTGAAGGTTTATTAGTTGGTCCTCAGTGTTCTTTATTAAAGCATCTTGTGCAGCTCCGATTCCAGATTGACAATTTTTTTTTATATTTCTTTATTATTCTGTAGTTTCATAGGTTGCCTTTATTGATAAGGAAACCCCCTTATCTGTGATTTAGCAGCTGCTCCACTCAATGTCAACTGGACTTTGGGAGAGAAAAGTATTTTCTATTAAATCCTCTAAGAACAAGTTAACCCCATCCACAATATCTTTGGGTTTTTTAGAAGTAAGTTAGGGTTGAGTCCAGCTGTAACCTTACAATTTAAGTGTTGTTTATCAGACCAGTTAACATTGAGTGTAACTTTTAGAGTGGACAGAAAAGAATCTGTGTCAATGTAGCAGTTTATGTTCAGATTCAAAAAGAAGTCAGAAATTAGGAAGGAATTGGATTCTGGACCACATTTTATGACATTGGGAATAAACATAAAACATTTCCTTGTAGCATCATTAATACTTTGTGACTAAGGGGATCAATTAGTTTGGAAGTCATTTTAAGTTCAGCTAAGGCAATGGTGGCTTCTGTGTACTGTATGTATTTAATAGGAGTTCTGGATCTGTCCACCAAGGGATCCTGATATGCATTCCAGTCACCTCCTATAATTATTAAAAAACAAAGTTTAACGTGAACGTTGTTGTGACTTTCAACAGACTTCTTTATTTTTCATGTTGTCCAGTTGTCCGTATGTTTCAGATTTTCCACGCTCAGACTTATCATATACTTTCATTTCGAAAATCCATTAGTATTTCATATAAGCATCACCAAATATAAATACTAATGGATTTTTAGGTAAATTAAGTGTCTGATGAAGTCTGAGCATTATTTTTTGGACTTGTTAACACTTACAACATAGAAGAATAAAGTCTGCTGACAGTCTGCAGCTTGTACATATCTATTTTTTTGTTGTTTTTTTACTAGTTTGTCTGAATTTTGTGACCTCCTTGTAATTATATAATGATTCCCAAATGCAGACAGAATTTTATAAAGGTACATAAAAAGTCTTGTTACTTTACTTTCAGGGGCATAAATATTTAGAATCACAATCTGTTTATCTATAGAAGGGTTTTTGCAGCAATCTCAGCATGACATTTCCTAGTGATAAAAGATTCCTATACTTTTTAATGGGAGATAATACCTACTGTGATTGCTACCGCCATTTTAGGTAAACCCTTGCCAAGTGGATTTGTGCTCCTACTTTATCTAGACAATCACCTTAACTTCATTTTCACTGTATGGATCAATATTTTATGCTAGTTAACAAACAAAATTAATTACAACTATGGTACAAAAATTAAGCGTCTTCAAGTTTCACTTCAGTAAGGTAAACGTAAACCAAAATCAAGATTTTTTAAGCTTTTCATGAATAATGAATCCTTTTTAGAAGTTAATTGTTCTGCACACATTTTCTCATTTAGTCCAGGTTTAAATGCCATCAAATAAATGTAAAGATAATGCTCAGTGTTTGCCACCTAGTTACTCCTGGTGGCAATTCTGTTTCATTATCCTTGCTTTCCAACTTTGGTAAAAAGCCTGTGAAGGTAATCAAGACATTGAAGGATTATTTGGTTATCTTAACAAACTTATTTCCCAATGGTCTTTCATATGATCTATAATATCACAGCCTGCACAATATAATAGAAAGCAAACTGTCATCACTTAAAGTGAGCACTCTGAATGACCCTGCCAGCATATAACTAAGTATATAAGAGCAGTGGACTTGTATATAGTAGAAGCAACCTTCTTGAATGTTTCCTTATAGAGAACATTTGTTTTATGTTTAAGATGAATGAGTTGGATTAAGTACAGAACTGTTAGACTTTCAGTTATGATTATTATCTCTTGGAGAAGCAAACCTACAATGTGCCTTATATTAGAATGAGTCCTTTGCTTTCCATTATTTTTCCTCTGTATGTCAGATGGCTTGTTTGCATTTAAGACAGTCGTATGTTAGATTCTGCAAACAGATGACATTAATGTCACTATGTTTATTTGTACATCCCCTTTCTTTATAAGCAGAACCAAACACCAGAAGTCAAAGAATTTGCATAGCATTCAAGCTGAAATTATGGAAAAGCTATACCCTGATCTCACATATAGAACTACATATTTTTACTCTACTGCAGCAAGTAAAATTTGCTATCAGTCTGACACAATATATAATTAGGTCTGCACTGATTAAATACACTGTCAATGATAAAACAAGCAACAATGTGGTCTTGCAATGGCAGGGGCAGAGTTACTAGTATTATTCATCAAAAATTCAGAGTGACATGCGCATGGCAACTTAAGTACTAAGCCTATTTGGAAACTGTGGTTGAAGAGATAGTCTATTGGGACTGATAGTTCATGTTTCATGCTACTAAGCAGGCATATTGGGATATTATCAGGACTCATCAATGTAGTATTCTTGGCCATGGAAGGGGCCTTGAAGACCTGCCCTCTAGTGATGGTTGTGATGGATTTCAGAATTTCCAGAGGAATATCCGGGGGGGGGGGTTGTGGGGGTACAGTCTGAGCTAAATTTGTAAGTCAGGAGATTAGCTATATCATTTGGTTCCATATAGTTGGTACCATTTACAATTAATTCAGTACATTGCTACATTTTGCTTTTAAAGTTTCAAACATAGCTGAAGAAAGCCTTGCTGTTGTCCTTGACCTGGGCATGTATTTTTACTTCAGATTTAGCTGTTGTGGATTTTATTGAGTTGCTTGTTTAGGTTGATGAGGAACTTTTACCTCGCTGGGTATCGTCCTTCTTAGTTTTTTGCCATGAGTTTCTTCCTTCTGTTGTATATCTTATTAATGTGGAATTCCACCGAGACAGATTGTTTTTTTTTTTTTTTTTGCTCTGGCCCTGTGCTTATTTCAGGAAGGTACAGCAATTTCTAAGCAGCTGTTGATATGGTTATGTAGGGGGTTCTGTGAACATGTATGCATAAACAGCAGTGTTCTCAGGGCTGGTGAGCTTGAAATTTATTAAGCGTATCACTTAGTGGTGGGATGTTTGCCTTGGAGTAATACTTATAAGTTCTAGTGTTTCCAGGTGTCCCTTGTTAAACATTTTCCTCAAAGGAGACAGTTTATGGTCTGGCCTAACTAGTGAAAAGTCTGTGTGGAGCGAGGTTTGCAGAATTCTGCCATGTTTCTGAAGATTGGGTCAATGATGTTTGAGACTTTAGTAGGTGTATGAACTAGTGCATCCAGGGCATTGGCATTTACAAAGCCCAGGAATTTCTGGGCCTTTATGTTGGGGGTTGTGTATGTTTCCCAATTTTTATTGGGGTAGTTGATGTCAGCCATGAATGGGGTGTTAGTTTGGGCAGGTAGTGTACTGAGTGCCTTTAAGTAAATATTATGGTTTTCTTCAGTCATTGAGAGGGACCTGTAGCTTGCAGGAATATGGTATGGAGCTTAATTATGGTGATTTGGACATGGAAAAGCTCAAGTCTGTCATGCTGATAGACCGGCCTTGAGGTGTGTTTGTATTTAAAATCTATAGGTACACTGTTACATTTTGCCCCTTCATGTACAGTAGCTGGTTTACATGTGTAGAAAAAATTTAACCATGCACTGCCAGGGTGCTCTCCATGGCTTAAAATCCATGTCTGTATGGCTGAACTGACATTTACACTGTCCAAGATGAGGAGAGCCTGCAGGAAGCGTCTTTTTCAGACTCTTCCCATTCAGCATTAATACTGTCAGAGTTTTCTGGTGTTGTACAGCTATGTCAGAAGGTTTATATGGTTGGCAATGCCTAAAAAAGGACAGTATGGGGATGGAAAAGGTGTTAGTTAATAATCAAAATCCCAGAGAGGGGGACAGGTGCAGACCATCCCTAGAAAAGAAGTGTGGTCTTTTGGCCTTGTCCTTTCAGGCTGACAAATATTGTAGCCCCTTCAACTGACACAATACTTTAAACCAATTATAGAAATCAATTATTTTCTGTTTGTATTATGGCATCATCTTAGGAAAAGGTAGAATGTTGCTTAGTACTAGGTTCATGCCCTCCTAGGATGCATACTCTGAGAGCTCGGTTTGATTTCTCTTCATATAGCGAGGTACATCTCAGATTGTTAACACCCATGTGGACTATGACTAAATCATACTTGTACTTGGGATTAGCTGACCTAAGTGTATTAGTGATATGATAGATCCTTGGCCCTGTTAGGTAGCTGACTATGATTTTCTCTCTTTGATTAGCCTGGTGAGTGGAATGTCTCTGTATCTCCCTGTGGAGTCTCCTATGACCAGAGTACTGGGTTGTATAGTGATCTTCCTTATGGGATTATAGGTTGAGGCACCATGGGTTGTAGCAATATGTGACTTGTTGTGTGTTATTTTTGTGGAGTGCTTTTCAGGTTGCTAAGGACTTTTTTTGTGCTTGCAGTATCTAGGAAGACTTTGTAGCTTGGGGAGATTACATTTAAATGCTTCCACATATGTGAATCTGTGACTGCTCTGTACTATGTCGGGTGGCTGTCATGCATCTTGACAACCTCTTTGGTAGTATACGCTTGTAGGCAAGACCCTTGCCTACAACGACATTATGTAACTACATCTCTCACGCACCTCATTTGTATGTTATGTGGTTGTCAGTGTACATGAGGCAATTGCTGCATTATTTGGATCCTAGTTGATATCCTGCATTTATAGCAAAGGAAGGTTCACAGCTGACTAGCTTGATTGCTGTAAGAGTATAGATTACTAACAATATGGCCTAAAACTGCCTAGAGTCAAGCTTGAGGGGTGGATGCTTCTCAGCTCTCAAACCTGCCACTCAGTCTCCAAGCTAGCTGCTCAGTTTAGAGCTAGGGATTTAGTAATGTACATAATTGTATAGGAACATTTTAAATTCCACATGTCTGCATCCATATGCCCCATGGCTAACCACCACTGTTCTAGGACCAGTGCAGCGCAAATGCAATGACTTTGTACAGGCAGAAACAAAGTGCAAACAAGTGAATCACAGAATGAGCAGTTGCCATAATAGTTAAGGTCTTCACCTTCCATGCACAAGGTTCAGTCCTGACCTCTGTTCAGTGCCTGTTTGAATTTTGCATGTTCACCATGTGTCTCTGTGGAGTTTCTCACACCTCCAAAAAACATAGTGAGTGCTTCCATCTCAAACTCACCAATGAATGGAGCTGTGGGCAGCAGCACAGACTCTATATGGTGCCCTGTAGGGGGAAGAGTTGTATAGACCAACCACTTTGGTCTACTGTGCTGCGCAGTATCCTCAAGATGGAAGCACACAGATCACAGGTTGTGTGCCATGGCAGGGCTAACCACTCAATGGTGTAAAATATGGCTCTAGGTGAGTATTTGCCAGTGATAAGTGGGTTGAGGACCTGACCTATGCTTGGGTCCCATGCTAATGGCTGGAGGGGTGTATGTGCCCCTATTATCCAGTGTGTGTCCACTATAAAGCCCAGCAGCCCTGGATCAATAAGCTACTGGCCAGTCGGTGTTCAGTTGTGCAGCTTGGGTTACTTGAGATAGCACTGTTGAGCAAAAATTGAAGTAAAACTAATCAACCTGACAACCTGAACTAAGAATTGCAAAACTGACAGGATGGTGCTTGGAAATGGATGACATGATGGTACAGAGGAGGCTGGATATCCTATGCATCCAAGAGACAAGATAGAAGGGTAATGAAACAAAGTCATTTGTCTTGGGATACAGAGTATACTGCTGAGGAGAAGCACAGCCTAGAAAATCAGAAGGCAATGAGGGATGTCATCAGAATTAGTGACAGACTCATGGCAATCGGACTCCAGTCGAATAGGACAGTATTCATAATCTCAAACTATGCCCCACAGCAGGGCTGTGTTAGTGAAGAGAAGATTATATTCTGACAATAGTTGTAAGACATACTAGATACAACAGGATATGAAGACTGCCTGGGTCCACGTGTGGAGGAAAAGGAATAAAGGAGAGGCCATTCTAGACTTCTGTCTGGCAAAGTCAACACATGGTTCAGAAACAGAGATGGTCACAAGATCGCATACAAGAGTGGCTAACATGCAACTCAGGCAGACTTCCTCATAGTAAGGAAAGGGCAGCGGAGTAGAATCAGTGATTACAAATTCATCCCCAAACAAACAGTCAGCCCACAACATAAAGCAATGGTTGCCAAAGTCAGCTGCATGCAGTGGTCAGAGAAGGCCCTAAGGTCTACAGAGACCAGGCTGAAGACCTGGAAGTTGACTGGAGAGAAAGTACAGCAGTGCAAGGAATTATTCTGGGCTCTAGCACCTCAAGAAGAGGAGGAAATAGGTGGAGTTTAAGAAGAATGGCAGTGCCTCAAAACAGCATGTGTGAGGACTACAGAACAGATATGCAGCTGAGCCAGGTATGGAAATAAGGTACATAAGGAAGGCTGGTAGTGGAATGCAGAAGTCCAGGAAGTCATTAAAAGAAAGCAGGAGTGCAGCAAAAAGTGGGAGATAGAAAAGATGGACCAGGCTAGGAAGATATATTGATATAAACCACATCCCAACAAACCAGTGACACCTTCTTCTTTAGATAAAAGTCTGTTTATTCCACAGCGAAGTAAAAGTTAGTAGGTTACCATAAAATTTCCTAGTGCCTCAGCCGTAACAGCCTTTATAGAGTAAAATGCAAACTTACAGCATACCTATTTATAACACTATCAATTTCAATTAACTAATTATACCATTTAAGGCAGATTAAATTTTTTTTTTAAAGCTAAAACAGGATTCAAATGAAACTCTGCCAATGACATTCTTTATTTAGCCTGTAAGGCTGCATAGTATTGTATTTAATAATGAAAATTGATTTATTTTTTCTTAATGAATGTTTAAGTAAATCATCACTTGCGAAATGTAAGGAAATATAAAAAATATAATAATAAACAGACTTTTATCTAAAGAAGAAGGTGTCACTGGTTTGTTGGGACATGGTTTATATCATTATCTACAAGTGTGGTTATATCTAGGAAGATATATTGGTTTGCTAACAAAGAGGCTAAGAAAGGATTTCCAATAACAAAGAACAGGGCACCACAGGCACTCTACTAGTTGCTGGAAAGTGACTCAGTGGGTGGCACAAAGAAACTATATCAGGTTGCAAGGCAAAGACAGAAATATAAAGAAGATAGACAGGCAGCCTTCATAAGGGATACCAGTACAACCTACTCACCAGTACACAAGATATCAAAGGCAAACAGAAGGAGAAAACCCCACAGAAGCTGTACTGCTCCAGACACACCCTACAATGAGAGGAGAAGAAGAGGAACTCACCACAGAAGAACAGCATTAAGGAAAATGAAGTCAGGGGAAAGCAGCAGGCTCAGATGAGGTCACAGCAGATATGATAAAGATGCTGATGAGATGGGGAGAAATGGCTCCTGAGGGTACTCACAGCAGTATGGAGAGAAAGTCATATCCTAGATGACTGTAGAATAAGCATGCCCATGCCAGTGTACTACAATAAAGGGGACATCTACAGATGTGGGGAGTACAGAGGTATCAAACTCCTGTCACACTGCATGAAAGCTCTTGGTGCTCCTAGACTTGGAGGAAATATATGAGAAGGTCCCAAGAAAGCTGATCTGGGCAATCCTGCAGTACTTCAAAGCCCCAGAAACATTGGTAAAGTTAGTGCAGGCTATGTACAAGGACCCAATGACTCAAGTAAGAACAGTGTTCAGTCTCACAGAGAGGTGCCCAGTGGGAGTGGGTGTACACCAGGGTTCAGCTCTGAGCCCACTGCTGCTCATACTGGTGATGGATTACATTATAAAACAGGTTGGAGGGGACAGATGTATGCAAATGATATGGCATTACAGACAGACTTTGAGAAAGAACTTCAGCAAAGGATAGAGGAATGGAATGCAAAACTGAAGGCACATTGGATGAAAATGAAGTACAGATAAAGCAGTGGTATTGGTAGTAACTTGGGAATCAGAAAACACTGAGGATTGAGATAGAAGGGAAGATAGTGGAACAGGTTAATAGCTTCAAGTATCTTGGAGGGGTGGTTGAGGAGAAGGGAAGTCTGAATGAAGAGATCAAAGACAGAATCAGAGGGCATGCAGACAACTGCCACAGAGTGTCAGGTATAGTGTATGACAGAAGAATGCCAAATAAGCTGAAAAGTAAGGTGTACAAAACAGTAGTATGTCCAGTACTATTTTATGGTACAGAAACATGAGCAGTAAAGGCACAGCAGATGTGGAAGCTTGAGATGATGGAAATGAAGTGTCTGAGAGGGGTTGTAGGATGCTCACTGTAGGACAGACAAAGAAATGAAGGCATAAGAACAGAAGCCAAAGTAGCTCCAGTTGCAGAAACAATCAAAGAGAACAGATTACAGTGGTTCTACCACATGTGCAGAAAAGCAGAGGACAATCTGGTGAAGAAGATTTGGGACAGAGAGGAAAAACGCAAGAGGAAATGAGGGTATCTAGCAAAGAGTTGGATGTATTGTGTGACAAAAGATCTGCAACAGTCAGGCATGAGTGTTGAAAAAGGCAGGACTGTGGCATTGAATCAAGAAAGATGGTGACAGTTAACATGACACCCTGACCCCATGTATAAAATGGGAAAAAAGGGGGTTGATGATGATGATGATGATGCAAAGTGCAAACAAACTGACTAGCACTCCTGCCAATAGCAAGCAAGCACTTGGAGGCTTAAAAAAACAGTGTATCCCAGCCAAAAGTGACCTGGCCCCTCTTTATTACCACTAGGGAGCAGACCAAAGACTTCCTAATGTTAAAATCTTGTCAGTAGCTAGCCAGAGTGCAAAAGCAACAGAGTAAGGCTAGAAGCCAAATAAAAAGTGCAGGAAATGAAAGAAAACTCTCATGGCAAGAGTCCAGGACACTGATAATTTCAAACGAAGAACAAGGTCATAGTACTTAATACACAGATTAGTGATGAAGCACTAACAGATTTTCAAAGTGCAGGTCAGAACGTAGCAGTAAATATGCAGTGAATATGGATGCAGCACAACAAACACTTGCAATGTATCATCAATAACAGCTAAAACAGGTTTAACATGCAAATTCTTCTTCAAAAACAGCAGAGTTAAACAATAGAACTTATTTGAAATGCAGTATAAAACAGTCTTTTTAGGTAATTATCTAGGAGTGAATTGGCCTGGATGCACCAAAAAGCTTCTGGAAGAACTGGTATTGCTGCTAATCAAGTTGGAACATTGACATAATGAACCACTTTTTTTGTTGTTGTGTCTTTTGGCTTTTCCCAGTTAGGGATCACCACAGCGGAACTCCGGTCCGCTAATGATTGGCAGTAGATTTTTACATGCCGAGTTGCCAGCCCTGACACACAACCTTCAATGAAGGTACGCCCATTCACTCATGTCTCCACACAGAAGACGCTCTAGCTGAGAATCGAACAGGACGTCTTACTGTGAGGCGACAATGCTACCGCAGCACCAGCACCACAGCTACTACAAAGCACAAAATAAATAAATAAATAAAAATAAAAACAAAAAACAAAAAAAAAATTGGCAATCTGGCCAACAGCAAGCAGGCATTTGAAGGTTTCAAAGAGTATATTCCAGCTCAGAAGTGACCTTGACTCTCTCTACTGCCGCACACCAAAGAAATCCTAGTGCAAACACTTTTGGTGACCACCCAGAATGCAGACACAGCAGATTAAGGCTAGAAGCTTAACAGAATGTGCAAGAAATTAAATAAAATAGGCATGGCAAGAGTCCAGGGCACTGATAATTTCAAACAAAGAACAAGGTCACAATGGTTAATACACAGATTAGTGATACAGAGCTAACAGATTTTCAGATATAGTACACTTCAGTACTCAGTAGTGAATAGACAGTAGCCTGTGTAATACCAAGAAAAGGCTCAAGGTTTTCATAATCATTAACATATCTTTCCTAGGAAATAGCAATGAGCTTTTAATATAAGTTCATCACCTTATCATAGTTATAGCCCCTGTTAATAAGTATTTGTGCTATGGCTTGTGCCTCTTTTAAATAATCATGGTGTGAATTACACAATTCTATAGCTTTTAATAATGTACTGTAAAGTTAGGAATTTAAATGATGTATAGGATGACACCTATAACTGCGAAGTAATCCCTTTGTGCTGTTGGTTTTCTACATATCTTTTTTTTCCTGAATATGTTACTAAATGATGATTCCAAAGTTAAATATTTATAATTAAATGTATGCAAATCCACATTAAAATAAACTTCAGGCCAACTCTGTTGTTATTAATTTATTTAATAAATTGTATGTCTAATATTATGGAGATACTCCATGAATAATTACAGTACTGTAATAAGAAATTAGCCTTGGTGTCATTTTATCCATTCATTTGCAAAATCTGTGTTGACTGAAGGAGTTGACGTGGAGGTATGTATAAAATTCCTGCCTCACTCAGAAGGTCAGCCTAAAATATTCTGTTGAAGGCAGCATACTTATATGATATTTTTAGCAAAATGCTCTCTCTCCAGCAATACAGGCTATGTCCCAACAATATGAGATTACATAACTACTTTGCCCACTCATTTGCATCCGGTTATACCTATCATTAATTTAAAATGGAAGTGCACTGAATTCATGCTTAATTTAAGTATTTCTGGGATAGCATGTGAACAGTTTTTTTAAACAATGACCCCTTTTATTTATATTTCTGTTATCTTCTAAACAGACTTAGAAAGACAATGGGCCTGTTTGTGGTTGCAAAGAGTTAATAAATAAGATATTTTTTTCTATAATCTTTAGTTTTGTACAATAAAACATTTTCCAGTGAAGATCAATAGTAGCCAAAAACTGACCAAGTAGGTAATGCCAAAATAACCAAGAAACAAAAAAGAACTGTAGAGATGTAGAGATGCAAAGAGTTTTTGTAAGATGGTTATAAAAATTTGTATTGGGGTGATTACCTTATAAGTTATAAAATTTATTTTATGAAGAAAGGGGAGAGCTTTGGAGTTAAAGCTGAGTAATATAATATAATTATGGTACAAGTTTAACCATAGAGGTGACCATAAGTTCCCATTCGGATCATATTCAGCAATCTTTATTACTCTGCTGCTGTTAATGATGCCAAAATATAATCTGAAATCTGGTAAATTAAATCCAGCCTTCATGTTTGGCTGCATTAAATTATGGTAAGAAATCTTTACAGATTTAGGGGACCATATAAATTTGGCCAAGAATGACTGTAACCCTTTAAAGAATTTATTATATTCAATCACTTGAGAAGCCATGAATATATATATAAATCTAGATAATATGTTCATCTTAACAACTGTAACATTTGAAAAAAGGTAGTTTTAAATTGTCCCATCTATTACAATCCTGTATTATATTTTGCCAGATTTTAGGAATATTATTTTGATAAAACTCTCTCTTTTTTGACAGAATGAAATCTCAAGTTATTTGTGACTTGTTTTATTTTAATTGTGGTTGGACTGGGGTTTAGCAATAGTGACTTGGATGAATTTAAGAGGAATATTGTGGTTTGTCTAGATTAAGTTTATAGTTAGATTAAGTCTGAGAAAGTTTCAATTGCCTTTAGTAGTTTTGAGATATCAGAACTTGGTAAGGTGAAATACAGGTTTAGATCATCGGCAAATGCTGTTAAGGTTACTTTGGTATAAAGATTGTTGGGGGATTATGATAAGTAAGTTGCTTAATAAGTAAAAACAAGGGTTCCACATAGAGATTAAAAAGATACAGGAATAATGGGCAGCCTTTGTCTAGTCCCATTTTTAATAATAATTCTGTTTGATATATTTTTATTTATGTGTAGCACAGTATAGGCCTTAACATATAGAGTTTTAATAAGTTGGATAAAGCTAGGGAGAAAAGCAAAATAGGGCAAAACAGATAAAAAATGTATATTAAGTCTGTCAAAAGCTTTATATGTGTTTACAACTAGCACAAAAATGTTGTATTTCCTTTGTTGTTCGAAAGTCATTTGTGCTTCCAGAGTAAGAGTATTATTACAGATTTGTCTAAATGGAATAAACCCAGACTGTTCTGGTGAAATAATATATGTTATTATAGATTTCAATCTATTAGCCAAAATAGATGCAAGAATTTTGACATCCAGGTTAATTAAGGAGATGGGTCTGTAGTTCTAAGGATCCTTAGGATTTGCATGATCTTTTAAAATAAAGACTGCTTTCAAGGAGTTAAATTGGATGGCTGTAATGTTATTATTAATTATGTAATTAAAAAGAAGTAGCAGTATTCTAGAGATTTTTGGGGAAAAGGTTTTATAAAATTCTGCTGTGAAGCCATCTGGACCTGGTGCCTTATGGGGTTTTAGAATCTTTATTATCGTAATTATCTCCTGTTGAGAGATGGGATGTGACAAAATTGTTTGTTGCTTATGATCAAATTTTGGAAAGGTCAAGTTTTGAAGAAAGTAGGTTTTATCTTGTTCTGAAACACAGGGTATTTGTTCTCCATATATTTGTGAGTATAGATTTTCAAACAGGTTAAGAATCTCTGTATTAGAGCAATACTTCTTATCTAAGTAATTAATCTCAGGTATAATAGATGTCAATTTTTAAGGGTAATTATTCGAGCCAGGAACCTAGATGGGATATGTGCCCTTCTGCATATCTTACAAGGTTTGAAGTTTTATGGAATGACATGTTATTAACACTGGGTAGGTAAAGATCCTTCTGAAGGTTTATTAGTTGGTCCTCAGTGTCTTTATTAAAGCATCTTTGCAGCTCCGATTCCAGATTGACAATTTTTTTTTTATATTTCTTTATTATTCTGTAGTTTCTTATGGTAGGTTGCCTTATGGATAAGGAAACCCCTTATCTGTGATTTAGCAGCTGCCCACTCAATGTCAACTGGACTTTGGGAGAGAAAAGTCTTTTTCATTAAATCCTCTAAGAACAAGTTAACCCCATCCACAATATCTTGCTTTAGAAGTAAGTTAGGGTTGAGTCCAGCTGTAACCTTTACAATTTAAGTGTTGTTTATCAGACCAGTTAACATTGAGTGTAACTTTAGAGTGGACAGAAAAGAATCTGGTGTCAATGTAGCAGTTTATGTTCAGATTCAAAAAGAAGTCAGAAATTAGGAAGGAATTGATTCTGGACCACATTTTATGACATTGGGAATAAAACATAAACATTTCCTTTATAGCATCATTATTACTGTGACTAAGGGGATCAATTAGTTTGAAGTCATTTTAAGTTCAGCTAAGGCAATGGTAGCTTGTGTACTGTATGGTTTAATAGAGTTTGATCTGTCCACTAAGGGATCCTGATATGCATTCCAGTCACCTCCTATAATTATTAAAAAACAAAAAAAGCGAACGTACAAGCTGTAGACTTCAACAGACTTTATTCTTCTATGTTGTAAGAGCTTTTGTCCAAAATAATGCTCAGACTTCATCAGGCATAATTTACCCAAAATCCATTAGTATTTATATAAGCATCAATTAAATATAAATACTAATGGATTTTAGGTAAATTATGTCTGATGAAGTCTGAGCATTATTTTGGACGAAAGCACTTACAACATAGAAGAATAAAGTCTGTTGAAGTCTGCAGCTTGTACATTCATTTTTTTTTTTTTACTAGTTTGTCTGAATTTTGGTGACCTCCTGTAATTATATAATGATTCCTAAATGCAGACAGAATTTTATAAAGGTACATAAAAAAGTCTTGTTGTTTACTACAGGGGCATAAATATTTAGAATCACAATCTGTTTATCTATAGAAGGGTTTTTGCAAGTTACATAACACCATCTACCCTCCGTGTCTGCATCATATTGTATGTAATATGTTAGCTTGAAAGGATTTCTTAATTATTATGGTGACCCCCACACTATTCATATTTTGCCAGATGCAATACACTGTTTAATCCACTTTTCTCCCCAATTTTTGACCACTGATCATCGGTCAGTTGAGATTCTTGAATCAAGATTATATTACCCTTTGGTTTAATAAATAAGCTGATTTTGTAAAAGAGTAAACCTTTGTTTAGGACAAAAAAACACACACAAGCAGCTATGGCTACACTAACTAATATTAAATTTAAAAACTAAAATTAGGAGGAATAAGGTGTGAGTTATGTCAGTGTTGTCTGTTCAATCAGAACAGTCTACACTTAGTGTAGGCATTATTGAATCCTTTGGGTAGTAACCCAGAATGTGGAGTTCATACTCTTTATTGTTAAAACCAAAAACTATACTAAGCATTTTTGCCTCTGAGATCACACTATTTTGAAGGGAAAAAATAAGTTTTCCCATAATAAAAGCATATTCTAATATTAAAGTGCACTTATGTGAATTTAAAGATGAACTTCAAAAAGAGTTTCTAAAATATTTTTCTGTATAATGTTCTATGTGTTTTAGGTACAACACTCCCTTAAACAATTTAATCAATACCGGAGATGGTCAGCTTCAGAATATAAACTGGACAGTGTAAGTTATTTTTTTAATAGTTTATCAGATATTTTTAGAATGATTGCTTGCCTAAATCCTTACTGGCTTCATTAACTGTATAACAACATAGCCACATACTTGACGAAACATCGTTTAATAACTATATCCATCTTTTCTACCTTTACGTTCTAATAAAACTACAAATCTGTTAGGCATACCTATTATTCATCGCTGACTCTGCCATATTGTGTCTTTAGTATGATGTGTTTCATCACTGCAATTTTCATTGCCATGCAATCTATTGTGAGAGCCAGTTGTATGTTTTTGGGGACTTCCCCTTTTCTTCACTGGTGTGACTGTGGAGTTGTTATATATAATTTTAGTGGGTGTGGGCGGGGCTTGTCACCCTGCAAAAGAATTTTTTTGTGTGTTTTCATGTTTTTTTCTCAATGTTTCTCGATATATAATTTGCAATGAAGAGTGAGATGAAAGACAGCGCTTTGCATTTGTGCAGGCAAATCCATCTGTCATCATACATTTCATCCTCTTATGTTGTCCACTAAATAAAATTATATAACCATTGAGTTATATAGTTGCTAAATTGTTGAAGTGGGGGGAGAGATAGCCAGATATGTAGGCACCTTATACTGCTTAATGCAGAAAAACTCCATGTCCAGCTATTATGGTAAATAGAGTGAAATCGCCATATTTAGTTCTGGAAATAAATGATATTTAGGAGTTTGGGGCACAATATTTTACCTATAAAAAGATGGTAGGGAAGTGACATGAGCTAAATAACTAGCTTATTGTTAATATCCAGTTATTGTTAGCAGGAAGCTTTCTCTGTATTATGTTATGAGCTTTGGGATCTTATTTGGAGGCATATTTGAGGTTAAAACCAATTACTGTTTTGCTATGCTTACTTGTGATGGCAAGCAGTCATTATACAGTTTATAATAATTTATAAAACAAAGGAAAGTAATTAGCATGTACCCAGAGCTGTAGCTTGCTCATCAAGCACCTGATGCCATTCCATGACCTGGTGCCACTCAACTATATGCTGATGAATGGAAAGAAAAGTCCTTAATACTTGAGGACAGAGAACATTGTTCTTTCTTGTGAAAAATGTAGCAAACTACTTGTATTTGCTGCAAGCAGCTTGCTACCTCTTATACCACATGCAAAGTGCTGAAGAGCTTCAACCCTGATTTAAAATGTATACAATAAAATGGAACAGACTCAAAATGAACCTTCGGTCAAAGGGCCAACAACTAACAAAATTCCCAGAATCCAGCTACTCACATGGAGGTTCATTATACTCTATTAGCATAGTTAAACTATGGAACAACATCCCGCTCCACCATCAGAAAAACAAATAACCTCCTGTTTTTTATGACAACCACAAACTACATCTAAATTTTTAAATAAAAAATGCCAACATGAATATTAATGCTTCTAAATACTTTATTAAATAAGTTAAGCAGCAGAACTGAATACACTCCATGTAGGCTTTGTGCAAAGCCTACACAGAGTTTGCAGGTTTGCACGCTGAGCATCAGCACTAATTACATATTCATGGCACTCATCTTGTTTAAATATAAACAAGTGCTGTTTCATGGCTGGCAACCGTGTAAAGCAACACAGATAGCAGACCTATTTACCTAGGCGCAAATTAGGTTAGTAGGATTGTGCAGAATGCCAAAATGATTACCAGAGTTCATCATATAGCAATGTATATGGTCCAAACACAGTACAGGACAGTGTATACAGTGCAGAGTATTGTGGGATCCCATTCCAGGCATTCGGTGCAAAAGTTGTGTAAATGATCTGTAACAGTACATGGACCGACATTTAAAGTATACAGTCAAAGGAAGTGTATACATTGAATAGGGACCCACAGATGAATTGTAGGAATGAACCCAGGGAAAATGGACTCACCATAATGTACAGCAGATGAGGGCATGTAAATGGAAGACAGTTGTAGCAGGACCACTAATCAAATATCGACATTGTACAGTACGGACAGCACAGTGAAAATGTATATTATGTGACTGTCAGACAAGGTGACATAACAATGGAGAGGATGTCTTTGTGATATAAACAGCCTGACATGAACAATGGAGAGGACATCTACCAGGGAGGTTATATACAATCACGGTTGGGTGCATATTGCGATGCTGTGTAAACTGACTTGCCTGAGTATGACTGTAATGTCAGCAAAAGTCTCCAACAATTGGAGCACAGTTACATGCCCATGAACAACATTAAACAGAAGCATGCACAATCATGGACAAAATCAGAATAATACTACCAGTAATCTTATGTCTCTGATATAACATGTGTGATTCTGAGTGATCAGATGGTTCTGCATGAACACAGTTGCACAGCTATAATGATGTGCCAGCAATCTATGAGGGTAATCAAGCACACATTCCTGACACTGTAACATCTGCTGGAGGTGTTAGCAGGGTCACTGCTATACCCGTATGTGACATTATGATCAATACAGTCTAGTTGACTGTTGTGCAAAATATATATATATATATATATATATATATATATATATATATATATATATATATATATATATATATATATATATATATATATATATATATATATATATATATATATATATATATGGTGAAATCCACACTGTCATGAATGTAACTCATGCCATCAATTTTTCAAACAGCTATGTAGGTACTGTGTGCATCAACAGAACAGGTATCACACGTGCATCTAGTATAAGACCTTGATGGGTTGTCATACCATCAGATAGTAATGTTTACGCAACAAAAGAATACCTAGGTATGGCCA